>NC_058196.1:4353484-4656414 GCF_907165205.1 Coccinella septempunctata
TAAAATTTCTTTCGAAACCAAATTTCTCTGATTTGTCTTTGCAATGAAATTTCAACGTATACACACAGACTTCATTTCAAATCTTGAGTCAAAATTCAGGGACGTCGAACGGAACATGAAAATCGCCAATCACGTGATAAAATTGAAATACAATATCACAGGAAGCCTGAATGGAAATCCGCGAACGGGCAGTTTTCAGCCGATGTGATGGTTCTAAATAACCTGATTTTCATTCGAAAACTTGTTCGTTTTCACTTGCGAAAATTTTAGGGAATTCGATTTTTTGGCGGGGTCTTTCAGCTTGTTGAAACTTTTTGTTTCGTTAAGGTCCATTTTTTCATATATGATGAGATTTTAAGGAATCTGAACTACTGAATTTCTTTATCATTTGGCCGACGTTTCGGACATTATTCAGCTTTTTCTCAAGGCTACAATGTAAATTGATATGAAATGTATTGTCGAAGTATTGCACATAATGCTGCTCAGAACTTTAACTAGGAAAACTTCTGATCACCTATGAGGTAATTGGTTGCGAGAATAGATCTAGACCTTGCTGGCTTTCACCAAAATTCGAAATTTTTATCTAGTAACCATTATTTTTCCTTTTCAGAACAGAATGAAAAACTTTCCGATCAAACCTTGCACAACATCTCTGGGACATCAGCGTAAGTAACTCTCCGTCAAACGCTTTCGAACCGCATTCCAAACCGTAGATTCGCATTCAACTAATCCTTAATTTCTCCTCCAGCGATCTCAGAATACAATTGGCGTTGTCCGATATCAGCGACGACGAGGAATAAGACCATTCTGTAGTGAAAAGAACGCTGTCTAACATAACGGCGATACCACCCGCCAATCACATGGACGTCATCCCGCAAATCCTGAAGGACTATCTTGAGAGAGTCAGCGCCCAAAGCAGCAGATTTTTCAGTGCCCATACTCTGTTATAATTATTCAAATAAATAAATAAGCCAAAAATTATATTTTTTCATTCTTGAAACCATCTAACAATTCAAATTTTCAAAAAAATAAAATAGCGATTATGTTAATTTCATAACAAATATTTTTATGAAGTATGTTCACAACAGAAAATAACTGAAAATTTTTGTTTTTGAAAAATAAGTACCCGCTCAGTGAGATAATTTTCCTTTTTTGTATTCAATCAACTTGTTCACTTCCTCGAAATCAACACTTCCCGTAAGTTCATTTTCTATAGAAGAGAATTATTTGGAGTATTCTTGAATTTTTTCGGAACCTTTCTCTTACCTCTTTCTCTTTCAATACATTCGCAGGAATAATTTCTTTTATTAAAACCATTTCTCCACTCATCGTATGGTTTCAAAATTTTGATATAATAATTTCAACTCTTTCAGTATTTTAACTGAGGTTACTTTATTTGAGGTTGCTCAAAACACCTCTATAAATGGAGAATATTCTCGAATCAAATATATAACGTTGAAACGGATTAATTGGGTTATTCACGAGAGTTACATATATAGCATCATTGATTTTTTATAGAACTTTCTGAGCTCTACAAAAGAGGAGTTGATAATTTTTCTTTATCTCTCATATCGTCTATCTGAGCTGAATTTGCATTATCGATTCTGTTTTCAATTGTAGTGATATAATTAATAATATAAAACAAAAAAATAAATATCATAGACTATATAAGAGGCATTTACTAAGTTGTTACTATGAAAGATTCAATGAATTAAGATCCAAAATTAAAAAAGATATTAGAACTGCTTATAAAAAATATTTGATGAATGTAGAAGTAGAACTTCAAGAAAACCCTAAAAAGTTTTGGAATTTTATCAATAACAAAAAAGATATCACTAGGATACCAGGTGAGATGGAGTATGGGGGTGAAATCTTATCAGACGGTTCACAAATAGTAAATGCATTTGCAGATCACTTCTCTAAAAATTATACAAGGCAGGAACCGGGTTGTTTAGATAATGTTTGCAATGCTGATCGTGGTGGGTTTTTCCATATAAGTCAGATAACTGTGGAAGATATTGAAGGGGCTATTCAAAATTTGAAACCAAAAAAAAGTATGGGTCCTGATAATTTACCGGCATGTGTAATTAGGCAGTGTGCAGATATTTTTGCGAAACCATTTTTCATATTATTTAATTTATCCTTGAAAACAGCTAGTTTTCCGACATGTCTTAAAACAGCCTTCATATGCCCAGTATATAAAACGGGTGAAAAAGAAAAAATAGTGAATTACCGGCCTATTTCTATCATTTCAAATATTGCAAAAGTGTTTGAATCGGTCTTATATAAAAATATATTATGTTTCACGTGAAGAACAAAATCCCAGTTCAACAGCATGGTTTCACTGCTGGTAGGTCTACATCATCAAACTTGATCGAGTTTGTTGAATATTCCTTGAATGCCTTTTCTAATCATTCTCAAGTAGATGTGCTTTATCTGGATGCAGTTAAAGCCTTCGATAGGGTACCCCATGACATTATATTGTTTAAGCTTCTGCATATACACAATTTTTCACCTCATTTGGTTTCTTTTTTTGGTTCTTATTTGGGTGGGAGAACTCAGTGTGTGAGGATAAATCAATTTTTTTCTGAAAACTTCGAAGCCACATCAGGGGTACCACAGGGTTCAAACCTTGGGCCCTTGTTGTTCCTTCTTTATATCAATGATATTGTTGATGTTGTGACTTTCTCTGAGATGAGTCTCTATGCTGATGATGTGAAGTTATATAGGATTATTAGAAATCCTAATGATGCAGAGGAACTGAGGTCTGATTTGGATAGGGTTGTGGCCTGGGCTAAAAGAAATAAACTGACATTTAACAGTGCGAAATGTTATCTTGTAACATTTTCTAGAAAAAAGGTGGACCTTATCTATAATTATGCTGTGGACGGTGATCCCTTGACTAGACTCGAGAAAATCAAAGATTTAGGTGTATCATTTGATAGATCTTTAACCTTTAATGATCATATTGATGAAGTAGTTAAAAATTCTTATAAGATGCTTGGGTTCATTTTGAGGAACACTAGAGAGTTCACAAACTTTAGAACATTAAAAATCCTATTTGATTCATATGTTATATCTAGACTTGAGTATTGTTCGGTTGTTTGGAATCCTAGTTATTTGTGTCAACAAAGAAAGATTGAAGGTGTAATCAAGAAATTTCTTAATAATGTTAACTTTATATTACGTAAGAGTAAAAATAGTTTTAACAATAATTTAAAAAATTATAATTTAATAACACTAGAAAATAGAAGATTTATTGCTGAAATAGTTTACCTACATGAAACTATCACAAATGAAAATACTGACAGTGCTACACTTGATAAATTACTTTTCTCAGTACCGAGGATTAATGTGAGATCTCATTCTACATTCTATTTACCTTGCCCTAGAGGGCATGTCTGGAGCCGGCGCTGGACATGACAGCATGCGGGACGTCGGTGGCAGGATGTTGAGGAAGCGGGCTCCTGCTGCAGAAGAAGCTACAGCTCCAAAGCAACAACAGCAACCAACGAGTCCAATTCAATTGCCGACTCGAACCGCTGAAGGTGCTGCGCAGGATATTCAGCCAGTGCTTACCCAAGCGGGGTTAGTTAGAAAGCGCATGAAGTGGACAACGTCCATGAATGAAACTATTGTGCGCATATATAACTCCATCACGGGACTAGGGCAGAACACGAACAACTATAGGAAAAGGCTCCATGAGGAATTCTGCAACGCCTACCCAAATATAAATGTCACTGAACAACGGGTGGCAGACCAGTACCGCGTAATTCTGAGAAATGAACTAATACCAATGGCCAGAATCCACGCAATTAAACAAGAACTTCAGCGTCCGCCAGTAACAGAGAGCGACACCAACATCTCTGATGAGATTCACATGCCTGGGCAACAACAGCCAGAAGAAATTGACGCTGAAAGTCCATCTTGCAACCCAAGTGAAGCAGAACACCAGGACGATAGGGAAGAGCTCCACCGACAAATTGACTCTGAGATGAGGAGATATTTTGCCGAATTGGAAGGAACAGATCCTCTTCATCGAATAGCACCTCCCCGACTCAATACATCCAAGAATATGTCACTCATAATCGACATCTTGAATAAGGACGTTTTACCTGAGTACCTACAGAATGGCAGTTCATTGGAATATCTTCATCTAGTTTTTTACTGTGCAGCGCTAACGACGGCTAAAATCATAGGGGCAAAAATTCGCCGAACGAACAACGATGGTCCAAAATTACACAAATTATATGCGCCACCATGGCAGAAACGTCTTCAACACAAAACAGAGAGACTAATAAGAGACATTGGACGACTGACGGAGTACGTGAACGGAAATCGCGGAAGGAAGGTTGTGAAAGCTGCCAAAGAAATCATGGATAGAAACAGAACACACACAGAACGAGAGACTGAGAATGCTTCAGCTCACCACTGCCTCGACACTCTGAAGCAAAAGCTAAGTCTGTATGCAGAACGCCTGAGAAGATATAAAAGCAATTATAGCCGGAAAAGAGACAACAATTCATTCGAAAAGTCGGAAGAAACTTTCTACCGGTCACTCACATCGTCTGATGGAGAAAATGGAAAGTTACCACCAAAAGAAGCCATTGAACAATTCTGGACCGAACAATTATCAACGAAACCTCAGTTCAATGGAGATACCGGATGAATTGAAGATGAAAAGTCTGAAGCTGTTAAATATGAGCCGATACAACATGACATAATCACAATTGAAGAAGTAAAATCAGCTATCAGAGGACTACACAACTGGAAAACACCTGGGCCTGATGGATTACAGAACTTCTGTATCAAGAAACTTTGGATCATGCATGACAAATTGACCTCCGCAATAAATGATGTCATTGAAAATCCTGAAAGAATGCCAATATTCCTTACATATGGCACAACGTACCTGTTACCTAAAGGCCAAAGGAATACAGAAGACCCATCCAAATACCGACCAATCACATGTCTTCCAACGATGTACAAATTAATCACATCGTGCATTTCAAATCGAATTCACAACCATTGCGAAAGGAATAACATCATCGCCATGCAACAAAAAGGATGCACCAAAGAGAGCAGAGGGTGCAAAAAACAGCTAATAATTGATTCAGTTATCGGCAATCAAGCGTTCTCCAAGCGAAGGAATCTTTACGCTGCGTACATAGACTACAAGAAAGCATTCGATTCCATACCTCACGAATGGCTCTTGACTATCTTGAATATTTACAAGGTGGATCCCAATATTGTTAAGTTCCTGAAAAACGCTATGTCAACCTGGCGTACTAGTCTTCAAATGAAAGCCGCAGATGGCTCCATTACGACAGGACCTATTCCAATAAGACGCGGAATTTTCCAAGGGGATTCGCTGAGCCCTCTGTGGTTCTGCATGGCTCTGAATCCCTTGTCTCATAGATTGAACTCTACGGACTACGGATTTGCCATCAAAAGCGGCAGTAGAACTATGATGAAACTGAATCATCTCCTTTACATGGACGATTTGAAACTCTTCGCATCTACCAAAAAACAAATGCAACAGGTGCTGAAAATGGTGGAAGGATTTTCGGAAGACATCAAAATGAAGTTTGGATTAGAAAAATGTCGACTGCTCAACATAACGAGATGGAAAATAGAAGATGGTACGTTCAAACTCAGAGAAGGTGCAGAAATTGAAGCATTGAAGGAAGGAGACACATACAAGTATCTGGGCATAAAATAGGCAAGAAAAATCAATCAGATCCAGATGAAGAAAGAACTAACGGAGGAGTTCACCCGAAGATTGAGAAGGATAATGAGAACTGGCCTTTACAGCAAGAATCTGATAAAAGCTATCAATACCTACGCTTGCTCGGCGCTGAGCTACTCATTCGGTATCATCTCTTGGACCACCACCGATTTAGCAGCCTTACAAAGAAAAATAAGGACGATGCTCACTAACCACAATAAACATCACCCCAAAAGCTCAATAGAACGGACCGAGCTGCCACGACATCTTGGGGGTAGAGGAATTTTTGATTTGTCCAACCGTATGACCCAGGAAATTGAAGGACTTCGAAAATATTTTTTGAGCAAGGCTGCTTCGTCAGAACTCCATCGAGTAGTTTGTGTTGCTGATACTTCTACACCGTTAAAGCTACAGCAGGACCACTTGGAAACCGTCGAACACTCTGCAGAAAGTAAAATGCAGAAACTGATTGGCAAACCTTTGCATGGGAGGCACCAGAACGAGGTCAACCATGATTACGTCGACATTTCTGCGTCGAACTACTGGTTGACTTCCGGAAGGTTGTTTCCTGAGACAGAGGGCTTCATGCTTGCCATCCAGGATCAGGTGATTCCAACAAGGAACTACATGAAATATATCGCCAAGGATGCCTCAGTGGCGGATGATAGCTATCGTTATGGCTGTGCGACACATGAAACTATCCAGCACATCACCGGGGGATGTCAGAAGTTCGCGGGCACGGAGTACAAAAATAGACATGATGCCGTTGCGAAGATTCTTCACCAAGAATTGGCACTAAAACACCAACTTCTAAGTTCGAAAAAGGTTTCTTATTACAATTACCATCCGGATGCTGTATTGGAAAATGAACATCACAAGCTCTATTGGGATAGCACGGTTCTCACAGACCGGAAAATAACCCACAATAGACCAGACCTCATATTGCTCAATAAGGATGAGGACACAGCACTTTTCATCGATGTGGCGATTCCAAATAATAACAATCTTCTAGATAGGCACGCTGAAAAAATTTCAAAGTACAGAGATCTCGAGGAGCAAACCAGGAGACAGTGGAAGCTGAAAGATGTCAAGACCATCCCTATTGTCATATCATCTACAGGCCTGATACCGAAGAAACTACTGGAGAACTTGAGGAAACTTCAACTGGACGAAAATATCTCTAGAGTGATGCAGAAGGCGGTACTGCTGGGAACGGCGAGAACTGTACGCAAGTACATGGGAAATTCAGAGGAACACCGTCTGCTCCGACGGGAAGTGCGGACGAAGCAGGAATCCAACTTACAGCAGGGATCCGAGGAGCGACCTGAACCCGACCAACACCACGAGCCCGAAAACCTGGAAAGGGCTCCAACAGAGCTTAATCCTATTGATATCTGAGATATCTGGGATAAGTGAATTTTCCTCTGAAGAGGAGTGTGAAAGCCGCAAGGCTAAAGTCATAAAGCTCTGTTTTATAATAGGCAGTGATTTCTCTGAATTTCAGGATTTTCATAATTTTCAATAGAGAATTACTCAATTTTTTCGGAACGTTACTGTAACCATTTCTATACTTATATATCTGCAGTATTTTCTTCGATTGAGACCATTTCAAATTTTAACGTATGATTTCATAATTGTGATTCAAAATTTCCAACAATTATAAAATTTCAATTCTGACTTTATTCATTTTGTTTACCTTTGGCATTCATAAGACTGTTTTTCCATTTAATGCTTGTGGACTTTGAGTAGTTGAACATCTACACGGTTCTTCAAAATTACATGCAGAATCAAAATAAAACATTATTCCTCTTCAAGAATATTGATTTTTCGTGAGGTAATATGCTTTCGACGAATGAAATAGAATGTTCTCGAAACTCCAGGTAAAAACCTGATCGAAAGTTAATGCGTTTTCTCAAAATTCTGCATCCCTACTCTTTCACTAGATAACGTCATGTTCTGAAATTCTATTCAGTATAACTCTGTTCGCTCTTTTGAGAGGTTGAAAATCTCGGCGAATTCCTCAGTGTCTTCTCGATCATTGGCAAAATTGTGTGAATTTTTTCATTCAGAATACCGTATCGATAAAATTTGAAAATGAGGTTAACTAATGATTGGTACGAGAAGTTGATGTAAGTAGTGTATATTCAGCATGACTTCGAATCAATTAGTGTAGAAAAAGTTGTTAACATCAAAATATTTTTCATTCAATCAAGTCTCCAGAGAATTTCAGGTTTCTTATATTTCCCACTAATCAATTTTTGAATCTGTTTGAATAGCCACTCTAACCCCGTACTAATTCAATACATTTGCAGAATTGATATTCTTTCCGTTAAAAATATTTCTCCACTCATCCTATTGTTTCAAAATTGTGATTCAATATTTTCAACCCTTCAATAATCAATTATACTCTTTCCCCGTTTTGTTTGCGTCTTGAGATATGAAACAGGCTTATTTCTTTCATTTTTGTGGACTTTGAGTAGCAGAAAATCATTTCGGTTCTTCAAAATTACATGCATATTCAAAATAACAAATAATCATGATACCGTTTCGCGAGAATAGAATTTCAGCAAAGTATTATTCTTTTGAAAAATAGGATAGAATGTTGTCGAAATTCTAGATTAAATTTGCATTATTGATTTCCTTTTCAATTGAGAACCTTCCAAATCCTATCGTTCGGTTTCTCAATTGTGATTCAATATTTTCAATATTTCAATTATCTTTTTTCTTTTTGCTCTTAGAAATGAAAGTTTTTTTTTCATTCATTCTTGTGATATTTGAATGGTTAACATAATTGCAGTTTTTAGAAATTACATGAAGAATCGAAATAACAAATGATCATGATACAGTTTCACGAATTTAGACTTTTAGCAAAGTATTGTTCTTTTGAAAAATATGATAGAATGTTCTCGAAATTTAAGGTAGAAACCTGACCGTTAGTTAATGCGTGCTCTCAAAATTCTGCATCCCTACTCTTTTAGTAGATAACGTTCTATTCAGTATAACACTGTTCGCTCTTTTGAGAAGTTGAAAATTTCGGCGTATTCCTTAGTGTCTTCTAGATCATTGGCAAAGTTTTGTGAATCTTTTCATTCAGAATACCGTATCGATAAAATTTGAAAATGAGGTTAACTAATGATTGGTACGAGAAGTTGATGTAAGTAGTGTATATTCAGCATGACTTCGAATTAATTAGTGTAGAAAAAGTTGTTAACATCAAAATATTTTTCATTCAATCAAGTCTCCAGAGAATTTCAGGTTTCTTATATTTCCCACTAATCAATTTTTGAATCTGTTTGAATAGCCACTCTAACCCCGTACTAATTCAATACATTTGCAGAATTGATATTCTTTCCGTTAAAAATATTTCTCCACTCATCCTATTGTTTCAAAATTGTGATTCAATATTTTCAACCCTTCAATAATCAATTATACTCTTTCCCCGTTTTGTTTGCGTCTTGAGATATGAAACAGGCTTATTTCTTTCATTTTTGTGGACTTTGAGTAGCAGAAAATCATTTCGGTTCTTCAAAATTACATGCATATTCAAAATAACAAATAATCATGATACCGTTTCGCGAGAATAGAATTTCAGCAAAGTATTATTCTTTTGAAAAATAGGATAGAATGTTGTCGAAATTCTAGATTAAATTTGCATTATTGATTTCCTTTTCAATTGAGAACCTTCCAAATCCTATCGTTCGGTTTCTCAATTGTGATTCAATATTTTCAATATTTCAATTATCTTTTTTCTTTTTGCTCTTAGAAATAAAAGTTTTTTTTTCATTCATTCTTGTGATATTTGAATGGTTAACATAATTGCAGTTTTTAGAAATTACATGAAGAATCGAAATAACAAATGATCATGATACAGTTTCACGAATTTAGACTTTTAGCAAAGTATTGTTCTTTTGAAAAATATGATAGAATGTTCTCGAAATTTAAGGTAGAAACCTGACCGTTAGTTAATGCGTGCTCTCAAAATTCTGCATCCCTACTCTTTTAGTAGATAACGTTCTATTCAGTATAACACTGTTCGCTCTTTTGAGAAGTTGAAAATTTCGGCGTATTCCTTAGTGTCTTCTAGATCATTGGCAAAGTTTTGTGAATCTTTTCATTCAGAATACCGTATCGATAAAATTTGAAAATGAAGTTAACTAATGATTGGTACGAGAAGCTGATGTAAGTAGTGTATATTCAGAATGACTTCGAATTAGTTAGTGTAGAAAAAGTTAATAACATCAAGATATTTTTCATTTAATCAAGTCTCCAGTGAATTTCAGGTTTCTTATATTTCTCACTAATCAATTTTTAAATTTTTTTGAATAGCCACTCTAACCTCGTACTAATTCAATACATTTGCTGAATTGATTCTTTTCGTTGAAAATATTTCTCCACTCATCGCATGGTTTCAAAAT
The DNA here is from genome assembly GCF_907165205.1 of Coccinella septempunctata. NCBI lineage: Eukaryota > Metazoa > Arthropoda > Insecta > Coleoptera > Coccinellidae > Coccinella > Coccinella septempunctata. The sequence goes on from NC_058196.1 coordinate 4,363,628, forward strand.
TGTGATTCAATGTTTTCAACCCTTCAATAATCAAATAAACTGTTTCTTCCTTTTGTTTGGGTTTTGAAATATAAAACAGGCTTATTTCTTTCATTTTTGTGGACTTTGACTAGCAGAAAATCATTTCGGTTCTTCAAAATTACATGCATATTCAAAATAACAAACAATCATGATACCGTTTCGCAAGAATAGAATTTTAGCAAAGTATTATTCTTTTGAAAAATGGGATAGAATTTACTCGAAATTCTAGGTTAAATTTGCATTATTGATTTCCTTTTCAATTGAGAACATTCCAAAACCTATCGTTCGGTTTCTCAATTGTGATTCAATATTTTCAATATTTCAATTATCTTTTTTTCTTTTTGCTTATCCAAATATAAATTTTTTTTTCATTCATTCTTTTGATCTTTGAATATTAAACATGATTTCAGTTTCTTAAAATTACATGAAAAATCGAAATAACAAATAATCATGATACAGTTTCACGAATATAGACTTTTAGCAAAATATCATTATTTCGAAAAAAAAAAGATAGAATGTTCTCGAAACTCCAGGTAGAAACCTGACCGATAGTTAATGAGTTTTCTCAAAATTCGGCATCCCTACTCTTTTAGTAGATAAAGTTCTATTCAGTATAACTCTATTCGCTCTTTTGAGAAGTTGAAAATTTTGGCGAAATCCTTAGTGTCTTCTAGATCATTGACAAAGTTTTGTGAATTTTTTCATTCAGAATACCGTATCGATAAAATTCGAAAATGAAGTTAACTAATAATTGGTACAAGGAGTTGATGTAAGTAGTGTATATTCAGCATAACATCGAAATATTTTTCATTTAATCAAGTCTCCATTGAATTTCAGGTTTCTTATATTTCCCACTAATCACTTTTTAAATTTTTTTGAATAGCCACTCTAACCCCTACTAATTCAATACATTTGCTGAATTGATATTCTTTTCGTTGAAAATATTTCTCCACTTATCGTATTGTTTCAAAATTTTGATTCGATATTTTCAACCTTTCAATAATCAAATAAACTCTTTCTTCTTTTTGTTTGCGTTTTGAAATATAAAACAGGCTTATTTCTTTCATTTTTGTGGACTTTGACTAGCAGAAAATCATTTCGGTTCCTCAAAATTACATGCATATTCAAAATAACAAATAATCATGATACCGTTTCGTGAGAATTACATTACATTACTTAGATTATAAACTTTTAGCAGAGTATTAATCTTTCGAAAAATAAGATAGAATGTTCTCGGAATTCTAGGTTGAATTTGCATAAACGATTTCCTTTTCAATTGAGAACATATCGAAACTTATCCTATGGTTTCTTAATTGTGATTAGATATTTTCAACTTATTCAATATTTCAATTATCACTTTCTTTTCTCTTTTGGCTCTTCCAAATATAATTTTTTTTCATTCATTCGTGTGAACTTTGAATGGTTTACATTTTTTTAGTTTTTCAAAATTACATGCAGAATCAAAATAGCCAAGGATCATTATACTGTTTCACGAATATGGATTTTTTGCGAAATATTATTGTTTTGAAAATAAGATGGAATATCTTTTAATTTCCCAGTTGAATTTGCAGTTTCGTATCTTTTGAACTAAGGAACATCTAAAAATCTCAAGGTATGGTTTCTCAATTGTGATTCAGTATTTTCAACTCATTCAATATTTCAATTATCACTTCCTCCTTTTGCTCTTCCAAATATGAATTTTTTTTTCATTCATTCTTGTGATCTTTGAATAGTTAACATAATTTTAGTTTCTCAAAATTACAAGCAGAATCAAAATAACAAATAATCATGTTACAGTTTCACGAATTTAGACTTTTAGCAAAGTATTATTCTTTTGAAGAATATGATAGAATGTTCTTGAAATTCCAGGTAGAAACCTGATCGATAGTTAATGCGTTCTCTCAATATTCTGCATCCCTACTTTTTTACTAAATAAAGTTCAGAAATTTTATTCAGTATAATTCTTCCGAATAAAAATTTTTTTTTCATTCATTCTTGTGAACTTTGAATAGTTAACATAATTTCTGGTTTTCGAAATGACATGCAGAATTAAAATAACCAAAAATCATTATACTGTTTCACAAATATATATTTTTCGCGAAATATCATTTTTTTGAATATAAGATGGAATGTCCTCTAAATTCCCAGTTGAATTTGCAGTTTTGTATCTCTTAAACTCAGAAACATCTAAAAAACTAAAGGTATGGTTGCATAATTGTGATTCAATATTTTCAACAATTCTGATATTCCAATCATCACATTCTTCATCTTGTTTGCTTTTCTAACTATAGAGCTGTTTTCAATAGGATACATTTAAAAACATATCATAATGTCTCATAGTTCTTATTCAATCTGAATGACTGACTCTCCTCTGAACACGAGTTTTTGGACTGCTGCTTGATATCGAACTAATTGATAACGGTAGTGATATAATGAAGTAGATCATGGATTACCACTTCGAGGTCAAAAAATAGACGAGATCCGATCAAGTTTGCGACACCGATGATGAAATTCGATTCTCGCTGAATTCCTTATTTTTGTGCCTATCTCCTTTTTACGTACATCAATTTTTTGTTGCTCTTTGTATTGTTTGGCAGTCATGTACCTGTTGAGCCTAATATTAACCCATTCGTTATTTACAGGGAACGCCGGAGGGAGCAGGAAAAACAGTTGAGAGCCAGGATGCAAGAAAATACGGGAGGTACACCACTAGTGCTTCCCCCCCTCTTCGGAAATCCAGTTAAGGTGAGCTTTGAACCATTTATTACATATTTTTACAAATAACCACTGATGTGCTTTCGAAAAGTTTATTGTGTTTTTCGATGAGTCCTATCAGTTTCAAGTACCCTTAGTGATATATTCCAGGGTGTTAGTATTATCACCTTCTAGGAAGAACTGCTCACATCAGGATAAAAACAGAAAGAGCTGTTGATGTATTTACCGTCTGATCTCTCACCTTCTTGAAATGTGACCCAGTCTCACAACGGCCCCTTATGAAATCATCTTTCCGTGCATATTTCAATACCCAATCGAAAGTGTATTTTTCAGAATGTCAAAACAAATGCCCACGTATTTCTCATGACCAATTTCCACACATTATATCGATCCATTTTCCACAAGCACGAAAGGTTCTGTGAAATGCAAAAAAAGAGATTCAGAACATCTTAGCGCCCATCAGATGGTATCCAATTTGAATATAAAATGGGCCTATGACCCACAATCCGGGATTGGGGATTCTTAAACGCACCTTTTTTAGTTTCGATCCGCCAGTCAGTATTTGTTCTATCATCTTTCCCTATAGATTAATCACAATATTTTAGTAGTGATATTTTATGTAGACATAATGATCTGGATCTCTAAGCCCCAACATTATTTCCTGGAGTCCTCGCGTATAAATCCCCCCATTTTAATTTTTTCGACAACTTCGAAACTTTACAATATCATAACATCTTCGATAATGAAATGATAATTCAAAACTGTATGAGTCATTATAATTTTGAAAAATTATCCTAGTAGCCTTGCTTTAATCATCTTTCAACTGATCTCAATTTTTTTCAATTTTTCTCAGGTTCCTACAAATAAGAATGACCCGTTGGTGAAAAGAATTAACGGCGTACTGGGAGAGTATAGCAGGGCCAAGCATTTATTCGATGGGAAGAAGGTCTTGATCCAGCCTGGTTTCACCACTCTATATGCGGTGCAACCGAGAACACACATGCCACCCCATCAGCCAGCAAACAGGTAATTAAATGTAGAATTCACAAGACCCTTACTGACATTGAGATGTGTCTCAACAACGCTATTTTTCCAACTTATTTCAAATACTTGTCAGGATTGATCGGTAGAATGTCACTGCTTAATTTTTGTGACGAGCATTATGAAGATGTTATCCTTGACTTCAGTCAAGGAAGATTCAAATCATCTTGATGCACATTTTATCGTGCAACGCGTCATATCTCAATGTGCAGCCCTTTTTGAAATACCCAAACTTTTACTGAACTACTTTATATAAACAGAATACTAATCAATATTTTTCCTTGCAGACCAACTTCTGTTGAAGCCAGGCACGAGTTGATGAAGAAAAATAACCACCACCATCCTGGCTTTCATTTTATGCCCGAGAAGAAACCGATTCAACACAGGCCAGTCGACAGCAGGCCACACGAAAGCGGCCCTTTTCAGGGCCACCAGGTCAGGCAAATCAACAAAAACAACTACGAACATAGCGGAAACGGCGCATATCAACAAATGATGCGTCGTCCTATGGCCATGGGTCGTCCTACTGCTTATCGAATGACCCGTCCAGCCGGCCCCGTATCGAACCAACAAAGGCCCTTCGACATCAGACCCCACGAACGCGGCCCTTATCAGGGCCACAAGAATAGGCAAATTAACTACAACTATGCCGCCTACAAACAGAAAGTAAATGGTCTATCTCCACTAATAATGCGTCGTCCTATGACCATGGGTGATCCTAGTCATAATCAAGTGAGGCGTACAGCCGTTCCCGTACCGGTAAGTATGAAACACCAGTTCTTCTAAAAATTATGCCTCGCTGTGAAATACGAGCTGAAAGATTTTGGATTTATTTAAATTATTCTATTGCCTTCGTAATTCGACGTACAGCATGTATTATCCTCTCAGCATTTCCATCCAATAAACGTTCTGAGTGGTAAATAAGTGAACTCTTGTCAACTCCAGACTCTTTCAAAAATCGTAGTAAATTTCATTATCGAAACGAGGTATCCTTAATACTTACACATGATTTTTATTTTACAGGACAGAAAAACTCTACTTCACCAGAGTCCAGCTTCCTCGAACTTCGAAGTAGACAGGGCTCTGAAGGAAATGATCATTATGAAAGCAAAACTTTCGCCTATTGTTCCCATTTCGGGGTTGGATATTAACAAAAAAAAATTTATCTTCCATCATCCTAAGGCAACGGTGAGTTTGATAAGATATTTTTTTCCTATTTCAATCCTACATTTTTTTCATATTGATAGGGAGAAAAAGAAACCACACATCGATCAACACTAATTCCTTTTTTCAATTTCGGCTATCAGAGATGCCCCTTTGTAAAGGTTCCTCTACCCCGAGTAAGTACAAATAATTTATCTCCACATTTACGCTCCCAACATTCAACTCATCTGAGAAACTAAAATTTCTTTCGAAACCAAATTTCTCTGATTTGTCTTTGCAATGAAATTTCAACGTATACACACAGACTTCATTTCAAATCTTGAGTCAAAATTCAGGGACGTCGAACGGAACATGAAAATCGCCAATCACGTGATATATTGAAATACAATATCACAGGAAGCCTGAATGGAAATCCGCGAACGGGCAGTTTTCAGCCGATGTGATGGTTCTAAATAACCTGATTTTCATTCGAAAACTTGTTCGTTTTCACTTGCGAAAATTTTAGGGAATTCGATTTTTTGGCGGGGTCTTTCAGCTTGTTGAAACTTTTTGTTTCGTTAAGGTCCATTTTTTCATATATGATGAGATTTTAAGGAATCTGAACTACTGAATTTCTTTATCATTTGGCCGACGTTTCGGACATTATTCAGCTTTTTCTCGAGGCTACAATGTAAATTGATATGAAAAGTATTGCACATAATGCTGCTCAGAACTTTAACTAGGAAAACTTCTGATCACCTATGAGGTAATTGGTTGCGAGAATAGATCTAGACCTTGCTGGCTTTCACCAAAATTCGAAATTTTTATCTAGTAACCATTATTTTTCCTTTTCAGAACAGAATGAAAAACTTTCCGATCAAACCTTGCACAACATCTCTGGGACATCAGCGTAAGTAACTCTCCGTCAAACGCTTTCGAACCGCATTCCAAACCGTAGATTCGCATTCAACTAATCCTTAATTTCTCCTCCAGCGATCTCAGAATACAATTGGCGTTGTCCGATATCAGCGACGACGAGGAATAAGACCATTCTGTAGTGAAAAGAACGCTGTCTAATATAACGGCGATACCACCCGCCAATCACATGGACGTCATCCCGCAAATCCTGAAGGACTATCTTGAGAGAGTCAGCGCCCAAAGCAGCAGATTTTTCAGTGCCCATACTCTGTTATAATTATTCAAATAAATAAATAAGACAAAAATTATATTTTTTCATTCTTGAAACCATCTAACAATTCAAATTTTCAAAAAAATAAAATAGCGATTATGTTAATTTCATAACAAATATTTTTATGAAGTATGTTCACAACAGAAAATAACTGAAAATTTTTGTTTTTGAAAAATAAGTACCCGCTCAGTGAGATAATTTTCCTTTTTTGTATTCAATCAACTTGTTCACTTCCTCGAAATCAACACTTCCCGTAAGTTCATTTTCTATAGAAGAGCGTACCGAAGAATTATTTGGAGTATTCTTGAATTTTTTCGGAACCTTTCTCTTACCTCTTTCTCTTTCAATACATTCGCAGGAATAATTTCTTTTATTAAAACCATTTCTCCACTCATCGTATGGTTTCAAAATTTTGATATAATAATTTCAACTCTTTCAGTATTTTAACTGAGGTTACTTTATTTGAGGTTGCTCAAAACACCTCTTTAAATGGAGAATATTCTCGAATCAAATATATAACGTTGAAACGGATTAATTGGGTTATTCACGAGAGTTACATATATAGCATCATTGATTTTTTATAGAACTTTCTGAGCTCTACAAAAGAGGAGTTGATAATTTTTCTTTATCTCTCATATCGTCTATCTGAGCTGAATTTGCATTATCGATTCTGTTTTCAATTGTAGTGATATAATTAATAATATAAAACAAAAAAATAAATATCATAGACTATATAAGAGGCATTTACTAAGTTGTTACTATGAAAGATTCAATGAATTAAGATCTAAAATTAAAAAAGATATTAGAACTGCTTATAAAAAATATTTGATGAATGTAGAAGTAGAACTTCTAAAAAACCCTAAAAAGTTTTGGAATTTTATCAATAACAAAAAAGATATCACTAGGATACCAGGTGAGATGGAGTATGGGGGTGAAATCTTATCAGACGGTTCACAAATAGTAAATGCATTTGCAGATCACTTCTCTAAAAATTATACAAGGCAGGAACCGGGTTGTTTAGATAATGTTTGCAATGCTGATCGTGGTGGGTTTTTCCATATAAGTCAGATAACTGTGGAAGATATTGAAGAGGCTATTCAAAATTTGAAACCAAAAAAAAGTATGGGTCCTGATAATTTACCGGCATGTGTAATTAGGCAGTGTGCAGATATTTTTGCGAAACCATTTTTCATATTATTTAATTTATCCTTGAAAACAGCTAGTTTTCCGACATGTCTTAAAACAGCCTTCATATGCCCAGTATATAAAACGGGTGAAAAAGAAAAAATAGTGAATTACCGGCCTATTTCTATCATTTCAAATATTGCAAAAGTGTTTGAATCGGTCTTATATAAAAATATATTATGTTTCACGTGAAGAACAAAATCCCAGTTCAACAGCATGGTTTCACTGCTGGTAGGTCTACATCATCAAACTTGATCGAGTTTGTTGAATATTCCTTGAATGCCTTTTCTAATCATTCTCAAGTAGATGTGCTTTATCTGGATGCAGTTAAAGCCTTCGATAGGGTACCCCATGACATTATATTGTTTAAGCTTCTGCATATACACAATTTTTCACCTCATTTGGTTTCTTTTTTTGGTTCTTATTTGGGTGGGAGAACTCAGTGTGTGAGGATAAATCAATTTTTTTCTGAAAACTTCGAAGCCACATCAGGGGTACCACAGGGTTCAAACCTTGGGCCCTTGTTGTTCCTTCTTTATATCAATGATATTGTTGATGTTGTGACTTTCTCTGAGATGAGTCTCTATGCTGATGATGTGAAGTTATATAGGATTATTAGAAATCCTAATGATGCAGAGGAACTGAGGTCTGATTTGGATAGGGTTGTGGCCTGGGCTAAAAGAAATAAACTGACATTTAACAGTGCGAAATGTTATCTTGTAACATTTTCTAGAAAAAAGGTGGACCTTATCTATAATTATGCTGTGGACGGTGATCCCTTGACTAGACTTGAGAAAATCAAAGATTTAGGTGTATCATTTGATAGATCTTTAACCTTTAATGATCATATTGATGAAGTAGTTAAAAATTCTTATAAGATGCTTGGGTTCATTTTGAGGAACACTAGAGAGTTCACAAACTTTAGAACATTAAAAATCCTATTTGATTCATATGTTATATCTAGACTTGAGTATTGTTCGGTTGTTTGGAATCCTAGTTATTTGTGTCAACAAAGAAAGATTGAAGGTGTAATCAAGAAATTTCTTAATAATGTTAACTTTATATTACGTAAGAGTAAAAATAGTTTTAACAATAATTTAAAAAATTATAATTTAATAACACTAGAAAATAGAAGATTTATTGCTGAAATAGTTTACCTACATGAAACTATCACAAATGAAAATACTGACAGTGCTACACTTGATAAATTACTTTTCTCAGTACCGAGGATTAATGTGAGATCTCATTCTACATTCTATTTACCTTGCCCTAGAACAAATTATATGAAATTTTCTCCAATACATTCAATGTGTGATAAGTACAATAGGGTTCAGGATGTATGTGATTTGTTTTCGCACTCAACATCTCAAATAAAGCGAAAACTGTATGACTACTTCTATGATTCAATAATTGCAACTTGAGAGTTCAAACTTGATTTCAATTTTTTTTTTTTTTTTGTTTCATTCTTTTGTTGATGATTTCAATTATGTATTGTATATTCAAGAACCGTAATGGTTAAAATTGAATCGGATTGATAATTATTAGTGTACAATTGTTATTAGTAATAGCCGACTCAAGAATCGGAAACTAGAATACTTGTATTGTGGAATCTGTATGAGTTGTATCAATAAATAAATAAATAAATTGAGAACATTTCAAAACTTATCGTATGGTTTTATAGTCCTGATTCAATATTTTCAACTCTTTCCATATTTGAATGATCGCTTTATTCTTTCTGTTTGCTCTTCTGAATTCAAATCAATATAAAAAATGTTAATAATAATAATACAAATAATATAATCGTCAGGGCATGTCTGGAGCCGGCGCTGGACATGACAGCATGCGGGACGTCGGTGGCAGGATGTTGAGGAAGCGGGCTCCTGCTGCAGAAGAAGCTACAGCTCCAAAGCAACAACAGCAACCAACGAGTCCAATTCAATTGCCGACTCGAACCGCTGAAGGTGCTGCGCAGGATATTCAGCCAGTGCTTACCCAAGCGGGGTTAGTTAGAAAGCGCATGAAGTGGACAACGTCCATGAATGAAACTATTGTGCGCATATATAACTCCATCACGGGACTAGGGCAGAACACGAACAACTATAGGAAAAGGCTCCATGAGGAATTCTGCAACGCCTACCCAAATATAAATGTCACTGAACAACGGGTGGCAGACCAGTACCGCGTAATTCTGAGAAATGAACTAATACCAATGGCCAGAATCCACGCAATTAAACAAGAACTTCAGCGTCCGCCAGTAACAGAGAGTGACACCAACATCTCTGATGAGATTCACATGCCTGGGCAACAACAGCCAGAAGAAATTGACGCTGAAAGTCCATCTTGCAACCCAAGTGAAGCAGAACACCAGGACGATAGGGAAGAGCTCCACCGACAAATTGACTCTGAGATGAGGAGATATTTTGCCGAATTGGAAGGAACAGATCCTCTTCATCGAATAGCACCTCCCCGACTCAATACATCCAAGAATATGTCACTCATAATCGACATCTTGAATAAGGACGTTTTACCTGAGTACCTACAGAATGGCAGTTCATTGGAATATCTTCATCTAGTTTTTTACTGTGCAGCGCTAACGACGGCTAAAATCATAGGGGCAAAAATTCGCCGAACGAACAACGATGGTCCAAAATTACACAAATTATATGCGCCACCATGGCAGAAACGTCTTCAACACAAAACAGAGAGACTAATAAGAGACATTGGACGACTGACGGAGTACGTGAACGGAAATCGCAGAAGGAAGGGTGTGAAAACTGCCAAAGAAATCATGGATAGAAACAGAACACACACAGAACGAGAGACTGAGAATGCTTCAGCTCACCACTGCCTCGACACTCTGAAGCAAAAGCTAAGTCTGTATGCAGAACGCCTGAGAAGATATAAAAGCAATTATAGCCGGAAAAGAGACAACAATTCATTCGAAAAGTCGGAAGAAACTTTCTACCGGTCACTCACATCGTCTGATGGAGAAAATGGAAAGTTACCACCAAAAGAAGCCATTGAACAATTCTGGACCGAACAATTATCAACGAAACCTCAGTTCAATGGAGATACCGGATGAATTGAAGATGAAAAGTCTGAAGCTGTAAAATATGAGCCGATACAACATGACATAATCACAATTGAAGAAGTAAAATCAGCTATCAGAGGACTACACAACTGGAAAACACCTGGGCCTGATGGATTACAGAACTTCTGTATCAAGAAACTTTGGATCATGCATGACAAATTGACCTCCGCAATAAATGATGTCATTGAAAATCCTGAAAGAATGCCAATATTCCTTACACATGGCACAACGTACCTGTTACCTAAAGGCCAAAGGAATACAGAAGACCCATCCAAATACCGACCAATCACATGTCTTCCAACGATGTACAAATTAATCACATCGTGCATTTCAAATCGAATTCACAACCATTGCGAAAGGAATAACATCATCGCCATGCAACAAAAAGGATGCACCAAAGAGAGCAGAGGGTGCAAAAAACAGCTAATAATTGATTCAGTTATCGGCAATCAAGCGTTCTCCAAGCGAAGGAATCTTTACGCTGCGTACATAGACTACAAGAAAGCATTCGATTCCATACCTCACGAATGGCTCTTGACTATCTTGAATATTTACAAGGTGGATCCCAATATTGTTAAGTTCCTGAAAAACGCTATGTCAACCTGGCGTACTAGTCTTCAAATGAAAGCCGCAGATGGCTCCATTACGACAGGACCTATTCCAATAAGACGCGGAATTTTCCAAGGGGATTCGCTGAGCCCTCTGTGGTTCTGCATGGCTCTGAATCCCTTGTCTCATAGATTGAACTCTACGGACTACGGATTTGCCATCAAAAGCGGCAGTAGAACTATGATGAAACTGAATCATCTCCTTTACATGGACGATTTGAAACTCTTCGCATCTACCAAAAAACAAATGCAACAGGTGCTGAAAATGGTGGAAGGACATCAAAATGAAGTTTGGATTAGAAAAATGTCGACTGCTCAACATAACGAGATGGAAAATAGAAGATGGTACGTTCAAACTCAGAGAAGGTGCAGAAATTGAAGCATTGAAGGAAGGAGACACATACAAGTATCTGGGCATAAAATAGGCAAGAAAAATCAATCAGATCCAGATGAAGAAAGAACTAACGGAGGAGTTCACCCGAAGATTGAGAAGGATAATGAGAACTGGCCTTTACAGCAAGAATCTGATAAAAGCTATCAATACCTACGCTTGCTCGGCGCTGAGCTACTCATTCGGTATCATCTCTTGGACCACCACCGATTTAGTAGCCTTACAAAGAAAAATAAGGACGATGCTCACTAAACACAATAAACATCACCCCAAAAGCTCAATAGAACGGACCGAGCTGCCACGACATCTTGGGGGTAGAGGAATTGTTGATTTGTCCAACCGTATGACCCAGGAAATTGAAGGACTTCGAAAATATTTTCTGAGCAAGGCTGCTTCGTCAGAACTCCATCGAGTAGTTTGTGTTGCTGATACTTCTACACCGTTAAAGCTACAGCAGGACCACTTGGAAACCGTCGAACACTCTGCAGAAAGTAAAATGCAGAAACTGATTGGCAAACCTTTGCATGGGAGGCACCAGAACGAGGTCAACCATGATTACGTCGACATTTCTGCGTCGAACTACTGGTTGACTTCCGGAAGGTTGTTTCCTGAGACAGAGGGCTTCATGCTTGCCATCCAGGATCAGGTGATTCCAACAAGGAACTACATGAAATATATCGCCAAGGATGCCTCAGTGGCGGATGATAGCTATCGTTATGGCTGTGCGACACATGAAACTATCCAGCACATCACCGGGGGATGTCAGAAGTTCGCGGGCACGGAGTACAAAAATAGACATGATGCCGTTGCGAAGATTCTTCACCAAGAATTGGCACTAAAACACCAACTTCTAAGTTCGAAAAAGGTTTCTTATTACAATTACCATCCGGATGCTGTATTGGAAAATGAACATCACAAGCTCTATTGGGATCGCACGGTTCTCACAGACCGGAAAATAACCCACAATAGACCAGACCTCATATTGCTCAATAAGGATGAGGACACAGCACTTTTCATCGATGTGGCGATTCCAAATAATAACAATCTTCTAGATAGGCACGCTGAAAAAATTTCAAAGTACAGAGATCTCGAGGAGCAAACCAGGAGACAGTGGAAGCTGAAAGATGTCAAGACCATCCCTATTGTCATATCATCTACAGGCCTGATACCGAAGAAACTACTGGAGAACTTGAGGAAACTTCAGCTGGACGAAAATATCTCTAGAGTGATGCAGAAGGCGGTACTGCTGGGAACGGCGAGAACTGTACGCAAGTACATGGGAAATTCAGAGGAACACCGTCTGCTCCGACAGGAAGTGCGGACGGAGCAGGAATCCAACTTACAGCAGGGATCCGAGGAGCGACCTGAACCCGACCAACACCACGAGCCCGAAAACCTGGAAAGGGCTCCAACAGAGCTTAATCCTATTGATATCTGAGATATCTGGGATAAGTGAATTTTCCTCTGAAGAGGAGTGTGAAAGCCGCAAGGCTAAAGTCATAAAGCTCTGTTTTATAATAGGCAGTGATTTCTCTGAATTTCAGGATTTTCATAATTTTCAATAGAGAATTACTCAATTTTTTCGGAACGTTACTGTAACCATTTCTATACTTATATATCTGCAGTATTTTCTTCGATTGAGACCATTTCAAATTTTAACGTATGATTTCATAATTGTGATTCAAAATTTCCAACAATTATAAAATTTCAATTCTGACTTTATTCATTTTATTTACCTTTGGCATTCATAAGACTGTTTTTCCATTTAATGCTTGTGGACTTTGAGTAGTTGAACATCTACACGGTTCTTCAAAATTACATGCAGAATCAAAATAACCTGAAGGAATCCCAGCAGAGCTGCTGAAAAATGGCACAGAAAAACTGGTGAAGATGTTGCGCCATCTATTCGAGAAGTTTATAAATGGAGCGGCAATACCGGAAGTTTGGAAGGAAGCTTGGATCACACCAATCCATAAAAAAGGAGTGAAAAGTGAGTGCCAAAACTATAGATGCATTTCAGTAACGAGTACCTTCAGTAGAATATATGGGAAAATATTGAGAAAAATAATCGAAGACGAATACGATCCCTATGATATTGAACAACAATCAGGTTTCAGAGCTGGCAGGTCATGTGTAGACAACATCTTCAGCATCAACCAAATAAATGAGAAAAAAACAGCAACAAATCGAGAAGTTCACCTTCTATTTGTAGACCTCACGAGGGCATACGATACAGTTCCGATAAAGAAACTGTGGCAGGTATTAGAAATGTCACCAATCAACAGCACGGCAATCAGTGCAATAAAACAATTATACGGACAATCTTACTCAAGAGTAAAACTGGGAAAATCTCTCTCGCCAACCTTCACAGTTACAAAAGGTCTCAGGCAGGGCTGCTGTTTATCCACCACTCTATTTAAAATATACTTAAATGAAGCTTTGAAGAGATGGAGAAGATCTTGCCATGGAATGGGAATTCAGCTTACAGACGATACAGCACTTTACACACTTCACTTTGCGGATGATCAAGTTGTGATTGCACAAGATAAAGAAGATCTGGAGTTCATGTCAAGAAGACTTTTCGAAGAATACCAAAATTGGGGTCTCACAGTAAATCTAAGAAAAACCAAATATATGTGCGTTGGCGGAGAGAAAGAAAAGTTGAGGGTGAATGACGACGTTGAAATAGACGCCTGCGATGAATACATCTATTTAGGGACGAAAATAACAGCAGATGGAAGAACACAAAACGAAATAGAGAGCAGAATAAACAAGGGAAAAACAACCATAAGACACTTAAACTCGATCCTATGGTCCAAAAGCATTTCAGCTGAGAAGAAACGCTATATTTATTCCTCTGTGTTCAAGAGTATCGTCCTATATGGAAGTGAAACATGGCAGTTAACAAAAAGCCTTGAAAAAAGACTTCTAGCTCTTGAAATGGACTTTTGGCGAAGATCAGCCCGAGTATCGCGAATGGATAGGATGAGAAATGAAAGAGTAAGGGAACTTATGAAGGTAGAAAAAACAATAATAGAGGATACTCAGCAGAAGCAGCTCATTTGGTATGGACATGTTGAGAGAATGTCAGATCAAAGAATTCCTAAACTTGCTCTGAAGTGGGTACCGAGGGAAAGGAAGAAGCGAGGAAGGCCAAAGGTTACCTGGATGAGCGGCATACAAAAAGCAATGTCTGAGAGAAATCTGAGACCAGGAGAATGGGAGGATAGAAGAGGCTGGAGACTGGGAACCGGAAGGCGTAGGACGCTATAAAACCGGATATATATATATATATCAAAATAACCCAAAAACATTATTCCTCTTCAAGAATATTGATTTTTCGTGAGGTAATATGCTTTCGAAGAATGAAATAGAATGTTCTCGAAACTCCAGGTAAAAACCTGATCGAAAGTTAATGCGTTTTCTCAAAATTCTGCATCCCTACTCTTTCACTAGATAACGTCATGTTCTGAAATTCTATTCAGTATAACTCTGTTCGCTCTTTTGAGAGGTTGAAAATCTCGGCGTATTCCTTAGTGTCTTCTAGATCATTGGCAAAGTTTTGTGAATCTTTTCATTCAGAATACCGTATCGATAAAATTTGAAAATGATGTTAACTAATTTTTGGTACGAGAAGTTGATGTAAGTAGTGTATATTCAGCATGACTTCGAATTAATTAGTGTAGAAAAAGTTGTTAACATCAAAATATTTTTCATTCAATCAAGTCTCCAGAGAATTTCAGGTTTCTTATATTTCCCACTAATCAATTTTTGAATCTTTTTGAATAGCCACTCTAACCCCGTACTAATTCAATACATTTGCAGAATTGATATTCTTTCCGTTAAAAATATTTCTCCACTCATCCTATTGTTTCAAAATTGTGATTCAATATTTTCAACCCTTCAATAATCAATTATACTCTTTCCCCGTTTTGTTTGCGTCTTGAGATATGAAACAGTCTTATTTCTTTCATTTTTGTGGACTTTGAGTAGCAGAAAATCATTTCGGTTCTTCAAAATTACATGCATATTCAAAATAACAAATAATCATGATACCGTTTCGCGAGAATAGAATTTCAGCAAAGTATTATTCTTTTGAAAAATAGGAAAGAATGTTGTCGAAATTCTAGATTAAATTTGCATAATTGATTTCCTTTTCAATTGAGAATCTTCCAAAACCTATCGTTCGGTTTCTCAATTGTGATTCAATATTTTCAATATTTCAATTATCTTTTTTCTTTTTGCTCTTAGAAATGAAAGTTTTTTTTTCATTCATTCTTGTGATATTTGAATGGTTAACATAATTGCAGTTTTTAGAAATTACATGAAGAATCGAAATAACAAATGATCATGATACAGTTTCACGAATTTAGACTTTTAGCAAAGTATTGTTCTTTTGAAAAATATGATAGAATGTTCTCGAAATTCCAGGTAGAAACCTGACCGTTAGTTAATGCGCGCTCTCAAAATTCTGCATCCCTAGTCTTTTAGTAGATAACGTTCTATTCAGTATAACACTGTTCGCTCTTTTGAGAAGTTGAAAATTTCGGCGTATTCCTTAGTGTCTTCTAGATCATTGGCAAAGTTTTGTGAATCTTTTCATTCAGAATACCGTATCGATAAAATTTGAAAATGAAGTTAACTAATGATTGGTACGAGAAGCTGATGTAAGTAGTGTATATTCAGAATGACTTCGAATTAGTTAGTGTAGAAAAAGTTAATAACATCAAGATATTTTTCATTTAATCAAGTCTCCAGTGAATTTCAGGTTTCTTATATTTCTCACTAATCAATTTTTAAATTTTTTTGAATAGCCACTCTAACCTCGTACTAATTCAATACATTTGCTGAATTGATTCTTTTCGTTGAAAATATTCCTCCACTCATCGCATGGTTTCAAAATTGTGATTCAATGTTTTCAACCCTTCAATAATCAAATAAACTGTTTCTTCCTTTTGTTTGGGTTTTGAAATATAAAACAGGCTTATTTCTTTCATTTTTGTGGACTTTGACTAGCAGAAAATCATTTCGGTTCTTGAAAATTACATGCATATTCAAAATAACAAACAATCATGATACCGTTTCGCGAGAATAGAATTTTAGCAAAGTATTATTCTTTTGAAAAATAGGATAGAATTTACTCGAAATTCTAGGTTAAATTTGCATTATTGATTTCCTTTTCAATTGAGAACATTCCAAAACCTATCGTTCGGTTTCTCAATTGTGATTCAATATTTTCAATATTTCAATTATCTTTTTTTCTTTTTGCTTATCCAAATATAAATTTTTTTTTCATTCATTCTTTTGATCTTTGAATATTTAACATGATTTCAGTTTCTTGAAATTACATGAAGAATCGAAATAACAAATAATCATGATACAGTTTCACGAATATAGACTTTTAGCAAAATATCATTATTTCGAAAAAAAAAAAGATAGAATGTTCTCGAAACTCCAGGTAGAAACCTGACCGATAGTTAATGAGTTTTCTCAAAATTCGGCATCCCTACTCTTTTAGTACATAAAGTTCTATTCAGTATAACTCTGTTCGCTCTTTTGAGAAGTTGAAAATTTTGGCGAAATCCTTAGTGTCTTCTAGATCATTGACAAAGTTTTGTGAATTTTTTCATTCAGAATACCGTATCGATAAAATTCGAAAATGAAGTTAACTAATAATTGGTACAAGGAGTTGATGTAAGTAGTGTATATTCAGCATAACATCGAAATATTTTTCATTTAATCAAGTCTCCATTGAATTTCAGGTTTCTTATATTTCCCACTAATCACTTTTTAAATTTTTTTGAATAGCCACTCTAACCCCGTACTAATTCAATACATTTGCAGAATTGATATTCTTTTCGTTGAAAATATTTCTCCACTTATCGTATTGTTTCAAAATTTTGATTCGATATTTTCAACCCTTCAATAATCAAATAAACTGTTTCTTCTTTTTGTTTGCGTTTTGAAATATAAAACAGGCTTATTTCTTTCATTTTTGTGGACTTTGACTAGCAGAAAATCATTTCGGTTCCTCAAAATTACATGCATATTCAAAATAACAAATAATCATGATACCGTTTCGTGAGAATTACATTACATTACTTAGATTATAAACTTTTAGCAGAGTATTAATCTTTCGAAAAATAAGATAGAATGTTCTCGGAATTCTAGGTTGAATTTGCATAAACGATTTCCTTTTCAATTGAGAACATATCGAAACTTATCCTATGGTTTCTTAATTGTGATTAGATATTTTCAACTTATTCAATATTTCAATTATCACTTTCTTTTCTCTTTTGGCTCTTCCAAATATAATTTTTTTTCATTCATTCGTGTGAACTTTGAATGGTTTACATTTTTTTAGTTTTTCAAACTTACATGCATAATCAAAATAGCCAAGGATCATTATACTGTTTCACGAATATGGATTTTTTGCGAAATATTATTGTTTTGAAAATAAGATGGAATATCTTTTAATTTCCCAGTTGAATTTGCAGTTTCGTATCTTTTGAACTAAGAAACATCTAAAAATCTCAATTTATGGTTTCTCAATTGTGATTCAGTATTTTCAACTCATTCAATATTTCAATTATCACTTCCTCCTTTTGCTTCTCCAAATATGAATTTTTTTTTCATTCATTCTTGTGATCTTTGAATAGTTAACATAATTTTAGTTTCTCAAAATTACAAGCAGAATCAAAATAACAAATAATCATGTTACAGTTTCACGAATTTAGACTTTTAGCAAAGTATTATTCTTTTGAAGAATATGATAGAATGTTCTTGAAATTCCAGGTAGAAACCTGATCGATAGTTAATGCGTTCTCTCAATATTCTGCATCCCTACTTTTTTACTAAATAAAGTTCAGAAATTTTATTCAGTATAATTCTTCCGAATAAAAATTTTTTTTTCATTCATTCTTGTGAACTTTGAATAGTTAACATAATTTCTGGTTTTCGAAATGACATGCAGAATTAAAATAACCAAAAATCATTATACTGTTTCACAAATATATATTTTTCGCGAAATATCATTTTTTTGAATATAAGATGGAATGTCCTCTAAATTCCCAGTTGAATTTGCAGTTTTGTATCTCTTAAACTCAGAAACATCTAAAAAACTCAAGGTATGGTTGCATAATTGTGATTCAATATTTTCAACAATTCTGATATTCCAATCATCACATTCTTCATCTTGTTTGCTTTTCTAACTATAGAGCTGTTTTCAATAGGATACATTTAAAAACATATCATAATGTCTCATAGTTCTTATTCAATCTGAATGACTGACTTTCCTCTGAACACGAGTTTTTGGACTGCTGCTTGATATCGAACTAATTGATAACGGTAGTGATATAATGAAGTAGATCATGGATTACCACTTCGAGGTAAAAAAATAGACGAGATCCGATCAAGTTTGCGACACCGATGATGAAATTCGATTCTCGCTGAATTCCTTATTTTTGTGCCTATCTCCTTTTTACGTACATCAATTTTTTGTTGCTCTTTGTATTGTTTGGCAGTCATGTACCTGTTGAGCCTAATATTAACCCATTCGTTATTTACAGGGAACGCCGGCGGGAGCAGGAAAAACAGTTGAGAGCCAGGATGCAAGAAAATACGGGAGGTACACCACTAGTGCTTCCCCCCCTCTTCGGAAATCCAGTTAAGGTGAGCTTTGAACCATTTATTACATATCCTATCAGTTTCAAGTACCCTTAGTGATATATTCCAGGGTGTTAGTATTATCACCTTCTAGGAAGAACTGCTCACATCAGGATAAAAACAGAAAGAGCTGTTGATGTATTTACCGTCTGATCTCTCACCTTCTTGAAATGTGACCCAGTCTCACAACGGCCCCTTATGAAATCATCTTTCCGTGCATATTTCAATACCCAATCGAAAGTGTATTTTTCAGAATGTCAAAACAAATACCCACGTATTTCTCATGACCAATTTCCACACATTATATCGATCCATTTTCCACAAGCACGAAAGGTTCTGTGAAATGCAAAAAAAGAGATTCAGAACATCTTAGCGCCCATCAGATGGTATCCAATTTGAATATAAAATGGGCCTATGACCCACAATCCGGGATTGGGGATTCTTAAACGCACCTTTTTTAGTTTCGATCCGCCAGTCAGTATTTGTTCTATCATCTTTCCCTATAGATTAATCACAATATTTTAGAAGTGATATTTTATGTAGACATAATGATATGGATCTCTAAGCCCCAACATTATTTCCTGGAGTCCTCGCGTATAAATCCCCCCATTTTAATTTTTTCGACAACTTCGAAACTTTACAATATCATAACATCTTCTATAATGAAATGATAATTCAAAACTGTATGAGTCATTATAATTTTGAAAAATTATCCTAGTAGCCTTGCTTTAATCATCTTTCAACTGATCTCAATTTTTTTTTATTTTTCTCAGGTTCCTACAAATAAGAATGACCCGTTGGTGAAAAGAATTAACGGCGTACTGGGAGAGTATAGCAGGGCCAAGCATTTATTCGATGGGAAGAAGGTCTTGATCCAGCCTGGTTTCACCACTCTATATGCGGTGCAACCGAGAACACACATGCCACCCCATCAGCCAGCAAACAGGTAATTAAATGTAGAATTCACAAGACCCTTACTGACATTGAGATGTGTCTCAACAACGCTATTTTTCCAACTTATTTCAAATACTTGTCAGGATTGATCGGTAGAATGTCACTGCTTAATTTTTGTGACGAGCATTATGAAGATGTTATCCTTGACTTCAGTCAAGGAAGATTCAAATCATCTTGATGCACATTTTATCGTGCAACGCGTCGTATCTCAATGTGCAGCCCTTTTTGAAATACCCTAACTTTTACTGAACTACTTTATATAAACAGAATACTAATCAATATTTTTCCTTGCAGACCAACTTCTGTTGAAGCCAGGCACGAGTTGATGAAGAAAAATAACCACCACCATCCTGGCTTTCATTTTATGCCCGAGAAGAAACCGATTCAACACAGGCCAGTCGACAGCAGGCCACACGAAAGCGGCCCTTTTCAGGGCCACCAGGTCAGGCAAATCAACAAAAACAACTACGAACATAGCGGAAACGGCGCATATCAACAAATGATGCGTCGTCCTATGGCCATGGGTCGTCCTACTGCTTATCGAATGACCCGTCCAGCCGGCCCCGTATCGAACCAACAAAGGCCCTTCGACATCAGACCCCACGAACGCGGCCCTTATCAGGGCCACAAGAATAGGCAAATTAACTACAACTATGCCGCCTACAAACAGAAAGTAAATGGTCTATCTCCACTAATAATGCGTCGTCCTATGACCATGGGTGATCCTAGTCATAATCAAGTGAGGCGTACAGCCGTTCCTGTACCGGTAAGTATGAAACACCAGTTCTTCTAAAAATTATGCCTCGCTGTGAAATACGAGCTGAAAGATTTTGGATTTATTTAAATTATTCTATTGCCTTCGTAATTCGACGTACAGCATGTATTATCCTCTCAGCATTTCCATCCAATAAACGTTCTGAGTGGTAAATAAGTGAACTCTTGTCAACTCCAGACTCTTTCAAAAATCGTAGTAAATTTCATTATCGAAACGAGGTATCCTTAATACTTACACATGATTTTTATTTTACAGGACAGAAAAACTCTACTTCACCAGAGTCCAGCTTCCTCGAACTTCGAAGTAGACAGGGCTCTGAAGGAAATGATCATTATGAAAGCAAAACTTTCGCCTATTGTTCCCATTTCGGGGTTGGTTATTAACAAAAAAAAATTTATCTTCCATCATCCTAAGGCAACGGTGAGTTTGATAAGATATTTTTTTCCTATTTCAATCCTACATTTTTTTCATATTGATAGGGAGAAAAAGAAACCACACATCGATCAACACTAATTCCTTTTTTCAATTTCAGCTATCAGAGATGCCCCTTTGTAAATATTCCTCTACCCCGAGTAAGTACAAATAATTTATCTCCACATTTACGCTCCCAACATTCAACTCATCTGAGAAACTAAAATTTCTTTCGAAACCAAATTTCTCTGATTTGTCTTTGCAATGAAATTTCAACGTATACACACAGACTTCATTTCAAATCTTGAGTCAAAATTCAGGGACGTCGAACGGAACATGAAAATCGCCAATCACGTGATAAAATTGAAATACAATATCACAGGAAGCCTGAATGGAAATCCGCGAACGGGCAGTTTTCAGCCGATGTGATGGTTCTAAATAACCTGATTTTCATTCGAAAACTTGTTCGTTTTCACTTGCGAAAATTTTAGGGAATTCGATTTTTTGGCGGGGTCTTTCAGCTTGTTGAAACTTTTTGTTTCGTTAAGGTCCATTTTTTCATATATGATGAGATTTTAAGGAATCTGAACTACTGAATTTCTTTATCATTTGGCCGACGTTTCGGACATTATTCAGCTTTTTCTCAAGGCTACAATGTAAATTGATATGAAATGTATTGTCGAAGTATTGCACATAATGCTGCTCAGAACTTTAACTAGGAAAACTTCTGATCACCTATGAGGTAATTGGTTGCGAGAATAGATCTAGACCTTGCTGGCTTTCACCAAAATTCGAAATTTTTATCTAGTAACCATTATTTTTCCTTTTCAGAACAGAATGAAAAACTTTCCGATCAAACCTTGCACAACATCTCTGGGACATCAGCGTAAGTAACTCTCCGTCAAACGCTTTCGAACCGCATTCCAAACCGTAGATTCGCATTCAACTAATCCTTTATTTCTCCTCCAGCGATCTCAGAATACAATTGGCGTTGTCCGATATCAGCGACGACGAGGAATAAGACCATTCTGTAGTGAAAAGAACGCTGTCTAACATAACGGCGATACCACCCGCCAATCACATGGACGTCATCCCGCAAATCCTGAAGGACTATCTTGAGAGAGTCAGCGCCCAAAGCAGCAGATTTTTCAGTGCCCATACTCTGTTATAATTATTCAAATAAATAAATAAGCCAAAAATTATATTTTTTCATTCTTGAAACCATCTAACAATTCAAATTTTCAAAAAAATAAAATAGCGATTATGTTAATTTCATAACAAATATTTTTATGAAGTATGTTCACAACAGAAAATAACTGAAAATTTTTGTTTTTGAAAAATAAGTACCCGCTCAGTGAGATAATTTTCCTTTTTTGTATTCAATCAACTTGTTCACTTCCTCGAAATCAACACTTCCCGTAAGTTCATTTTCTATAGAAGAGCGTACCGAAGAATTATTTGGAGTATTCTTGAATTTTTTCGGAACCTTTCTCTTACCTCTTTCTCTTTCAATACATTCGCAGGAATAATTTCTTTTATTAAAACCATTTCTCCACTCATCGTATGGTTTCAAAATTTTGATATAATAATTTCAACTCTTTCAGTATTTTAACTGAGGTTACTTTATTTGAGGTTGCTCAAAACACCTCTTTAAATGGAGAATATTCTCGAATCAAATATATAACGTTGAAACGGATTAATTGGGTTATTCACGAGAGTTACATATATAGCATCATTGATTTTTTATAGAACTTTCTGAGCTCTACAAAAGAGGAGTTGATAATTTTTCTTTATCTCTCATATCGTCTATCTGAGCTGAATTTGCATTATCGATTCTGTTTTCAATTGTAGTGATATAATTAATAATATAAAACAAAAAAATAAATATCATAGACTATATAAGAGGCATTTACTAAGTTGTTACTATGAAAGATTCAATGAATTAAGATCCAAAATTAAAAAAGATATTAGAACTGCTTATAAAAAATATTTGATGAATGTAGAAGTAGAACTTCAAGAAAACCCTAAAAAGTTTTGGAATTTTATCAATAACAAAAAAGATATCACTAGGATACCAGGTGAGATGGAGTATGGGGGTGAAATCTTATCAGACGGTTCACAAATAGTAAATGCATTTGCAGATCACTTCTCTAAAAATTATACAAGGCAGGAACCGGGTTGTTTAGATAATGTTTGCAATGCTGATCGTGGTGTGTTTTTCCATATAAGTCAGATAACTGTGGAAGATATTGAAGAGGCTATTCAAAATTTGAAACCAAAAAAAAGTATGGGTCCTGATAATTTACCGGCATGTGTAATTAGGCAGTGTGCAGATATTTTTGCGAAACCATTTTTCATATTATTTAATTTATCCTTGAAAACAGCTAGTTTTCCGACATGTCTTAAAACAGCCTTCATATGCCCAGTATATAAAACGGGTGAAAAAGAAAAAATAGTGAATTACCGGCCTATTTCTATCATTTCAAATATTGCAAAAGTGTTTGAATCGGTCTTATATAAATATATTATGTTTCACGTGAAGAACAAAATCCCAGTTCAACAGCATGGTTTCACTGCTGGTAGGTCTACATCATCAAACTTGATCGAGTTTGTTGAATATTCCTTGAATGCCTTTTCTAATCATTCTCAAGTAGATGTGCTTTATCTGGCTGCAGTTAAAGCCTTCGATAGGGTACCCCATGACATTATATTGTTTAAGCTTCTGCATATACACAATTTTTCACCTCATTTGGTTTCTTTTTTTGGTTCTTATTTGGGTGGGAGAACTCAGTGTGTGAGGATAAATCAATTTTTTTCTGAAAACTTCGAAGCCACATCAGGGGTACCACAGGGTTCAAACCTTGGGCCCTTGTTGTTCCTTCTTTATATCAATGATATTGTTGATGTTGTGACTTTCTCTGAGATGAGTCTCTATGCTGATGATGTGAAGTTATATAGGATTATTAGAAATCCTAATGATGCAGAGGAACTGAGGTCTGATTTGGATAGGGTTGTGGCCTGGGCTAAAAGAAATAAACTGACATTTAACAGTGCGAAATGTTATCTTGTAACATTTTCTAGAAAAAAGGTGGACCTTCCCATACAGCACATGTATATCCATTGAATGTCCATTGGACGTACAAAATGGACATGACGGACATCCATTGTACGTCCAGTTATGTACAATGTTTGGTCCAGAAAACGTCCGACCCTCACTGGATTTAACATCCTATGGACGTACATATAGGATGTACAATGGATGTACAGACAGGATGTACATTGGACGTACATACAGGATGTACATTGGACGTACATACAGGATGTACATTGAACGTACATACAGGATATACATTGGACGTACATACAGGATATACATTGGACGTACATACAAGATATACAGTGGACGTACATACAGGATGTCCAGTGGACGTACATATAGGATGTACATTGGACGTACATACAGGATGTACAATGGACGAACATACAGGTACGTCCATTGTACATCCGAACCTCACTGGATTTAACATCCTATGGACATACCTGTATGTTCGTCCATTGTACATCCTGTATGTACGTCCATAGGATGTTGAATCCAGTGAGGTTCGGACATTTTCTGGACCATTCATTGTACATAAGTGGACGTTATTTGGGAGTCTCAAATGCCCATTTTATTGGGGTTAGCATTTTTTAAGTTTGATTCGAAAAGGGTATTTTAATATCCCATCTATCGATACATATATTTATTGATAATTATAAGGAAATTGGGATTATTGAAAAATGAAATGCCTGGAAATGTTCCACATCTTTATGTGAAAAATTAAAATAAAATAAATAACAAGTATAATTTGAACATTGGACTACTGCCCCTAAGCAAAAAAAAAAACTAAACTATAAAAAACTGAATATCAAAAAGGCAGATATATAGGTATATATACACTGAACAGGAAACACTTATGATATATTTTCTATCGTTGGCTCCTCGAACCCATTTAGAAATAGCCTCTTCTATCTCCTTCCTGTCCCCTTTACTGGAGTGTATGGCCGTTTCTGTAAATTTATTTCATTGAAATTTTGCTGTTGTCATATCATAGTACATCACCATACTATAATTATAATAGAATATAGTGATAATATCTATTGAAAATTGAATTTCTGGATGTTCTCTCGTAATTCCGTTTCATATTCTTATATTAATTGTTGTCCCCCTACCAAATAATAGATATTCATGGTTGTGAAAAGACAAAAATATATTTTTTACGATAGTATGAATATAATTATAACTAATGAAATCATCAAATTAACATGAAACAGAGATGAACATTCGTGGTTCGTATAAGCATTCAATATTCAATTCCTTCATTATTTCTACCCATTAGATTATATTTTTCTCTCTACACGTAAATTTGCCACTTCCCTCAAGAATAAAAACTTTGACTCACCTCGTTTCTATCAAATATGTTGAAGTAAGAACTGCTGGCCAAAGTTGATTTGGGACCAGTCCACTTCTATAAAGCAACCTGCTGACAACTAATATTATGTTCGGCCTAATGCGCAAGCGCAACTAAGTTAGGTACACGTGCTATTAATGGTGCAGAAGCCAGTTCTGTCGGGAATGCGAATAGATAAAGGCTACTCTCACTATTAATAGTTTCAAGCGACCATCGGCCATTTTGTATTATTCACCTGTGTGTTAAATATATCTTTAAATAAACTTTGTTAAAAACCGTCTCATCAGTGTTTAAGAGTATCCACCCTCACATGGTAGCAGCGCTTGTGTGTATGTGCGTGCGTATTAATTAACAAACAGAAGACCACGTGTTAAACAGAAGACTAGAAGACCACGTGTTAAACAGAAGACTAGACGACCACGTGTTCAACAACAAGCATGTTCAATCAAGAAGAGATGATCGAGATGGACCAATCCGATGCAAGCGAAAGGTCAACGATGGGAGTACCAGAAAATATTTTTGCAATGCTCACGAACACCAATTTCGTGAAGATGTTGGCAGAGCAAATAAACAACTTGAATCCTCCGGCAACGTCAACAGGAAGCACAGTATCAGAACAATCTGTGGAGAAGGTCAATATACCCACCTTCATAATACCTCAATTTGAGAACAGCGACAAGCTGAGGGGTCATTCCAATTTCCGCTCATGGAAACAAAGAGTCGAGCGTGACATTAGGGCCCTAGGAAGATCGCAATTTCTACTGCACAACATGGGTGGACCAGAGTGTAACATGAGCTTAGAAGAGAAAAACATGTACAACGCTCAAGTCCTACAATACTTGGAAGCATCTTTGCAGCACGCTCCCAGAGCTGTAATAGAAAGCGAAGAATCGGCAGCTGAAGCCTTCAAAAAACTGATTCAAATGTTCGGCAAAAATGATGTTCAAAAAATGGTGGAAGTTTTGGACAATTTTGGAAAAATCACATTTTACCCGAAGATGAACCCGGTGAACTTCGTATCACAATTCGAAAAAGGAGTTCAAGAATTCAAGGAACTGGGCTTTCCGTTGGACCCGAAGATCATCGTGGGATATTTTCTACATAAAATCAAGGATGCTAATGGTTTCTTGGCGTTTTTCACCACAATGGCTACACTACCAGAGGAAACGAGGACGTACGAGTTCGTAAAGAATGCCTTTCTGGAGGTGGCGAATAGCCAATATTTTAAGGAAGCAGAAAACAGTATGTATAAGAATGAATCAAATGATAGTTTGGATATTTGTTCCGAGTGTTTTGGTATTACGGGTGAGAATCTCAATACTGAGATCAATGAAGTGTATACTGTATGCTCTTTTTGTATTGACGATCCCATTGGAGAATGTACTTTTGCTAATCCTAATTCAGTTTCAGTGCTCTGCATCAAATGTGGTAAGAGAGATGATAATAATTGTTGTGATTTTTGTTTAGAGAATAGGTCTGATCGAACAAACAGGGATGGTTCCAAGAAAGAGAAATATCCAGCAAAGAGGTCTCCCTATTTTAAAGAGAAAAGGGCAGAAAAGAGTCCTTACACACTGGATCAGTTGGAGAAAATAAAGAAAATGACACCAGCTGAAAAGCGTGAGGCAAGTTGCAGAAAATGTGGTTTGATGTTCCACAAGTCAAACACATGTGTGAACACAGAGAGATTCTGCTTTTTCTGCCATAAGAAGGGACACGAAAAGAAGGACTGTAGGAAACTGAAAGATCAAAAATCTAGTAAGTCATTGTTCGATTTGAATAATTTCGGTATGTTTGCAACATTTCTAGTTGATTCTGGTGCATCTCACCATGTAGTGAATGTACAGAATATCTTGTTGAACTATCAGGCTTATAAAGAGCCGATATCTGTTGTTTTGGCATCGGAAACTGAAAGCACTATGTCAATGGGTCAGGGAACTCTTCCATTATTAGTACAGTTTGGAAAAAGTTCGCACATTGTACATCTAGCTAATGTTCAGTATGTCCCCGAAGTAAGGGATAATATTCTCAGTGTCCGTGCATTTAATATTCAGTTTGGGACAAGTCTTGTGCTAAATGCTAATAATGGATTTATTTTATCTAGAAAATTAAGAAGAAAGATCTCCCTGCTCTTTGTATCTGATGGCGTTTATCGAATTTCAGCAAGAGTCAATCCTGGTGATACAAGTAGTATCAACAAAATTAATGTAAATAAAGTAGAAAGTATAAATAAACAGTTAAGTTCGAAAGATAATTCTAGTTTTAAAATGAAACTCTCAGTTATCAAACCCAATAAGAAAGTCAATAATAGTAGAAGAGAAACACGAAAATTACGTAAAAGATTTACTCGTAATCAGTTAAAAATGTTGGCTCAGGAAGGTAGTATGTGGCATCGTAGAATGGGTCATATATCATCTTCTTACTTAGGAAAATTACCTAATGTTGTTCAAGGAGTTAAAGAACTCACGTATAATCTCAGTACTGGTAATTGTACAATTTGTTCTAAAGCAAAAATGACCAGAAAAACATGTGCAAAAGAAAGAGATCGAGCCACTAGAGCTTGTGAAATTCTTCATTCAGATCTATTAACTGTCAATCCGCCAACACATTACACTAAGAAAAAGTATATTTTAATTGTTCTAGATGATTATTCAAGATATGCACAAATTTTCCTGATGAAACAAAAGTCTGAAACATTCAAGTTTTTGAAGTCTGCTTTGAACTATCTTCAGTCATTATTTCCTAGTCCTGGTCAATTCAGAAAATTACGTTGTGATAATGGAACAGAGTTCATCAGCGAATCTTGTCAACAAGTTCTCGATCAGTTTGGTATTCAAATTCAGTTAGCAGAACCTTATCAACATGAGCATAATGGAACTGCTGAAAGGTTCAATAGAACACTCCAAGAAAGGGCTAGAGCCTTGTTATTTGAATCAGGCTTTCCAAATACTTTCTGGGGTTTTGCATTTTCGACTGCTTGCTATCTATACAATCGTACGCCTCATTCATCATTAGACTTTTTGACTCCATATGAAAAACTCTATGGAAAACAAGCCGATCTGCAAAATATAAGAATTTTCGGTTCACAGGCAGAAGTTAGAAATGAAAATGTTCCAAAAGGTAAAAAGTTGAATGCAAGATCTAGCACAATGTATTTAATAGGATATACCGATACTGGCTATTTGTTGTATGATCCTAAAACCTGTAAGACTATTACATCTTGTAATGTTCTAATAAATGAAGAGTTGACATACAAGTCATATGAATCAAAGTTATCAGTCCCAAGTGATGAATTAACAGTTTCGTCTGAATCTGTTGAGTCCAGTGAGAATGTTTCTGTTACGCCCTCTGTAGGCAATTCTGTTGCGTCCATTACGGACATATCTGTTGTGCCACCTACTGGCAATTCTGTTGTATCAGTTGCAAACAATCCTGTTGAAATGAAATCAGTTGAACAAAACTCTGATTCTGTAAGAACTACAAGTCCAGTACAGAGTAGCTCCAACAATTCTGTTGATAAAATAAGTGCTACAAATATGTTAGAAAATGTTTCAGTTAGCTCTCAGATAAATAATGAGATAGAATATGAAGAAATATCCCAGCTAGATGATTTTGATGGCAATGAAACCAGTGGACTTGATATGCCGCAAATTTCAGTTAATGCCACAATTTTGAATCCATTTGGTTTTGTATATGATACAAAAATCTATCAAACAAGTAGAACACCTCAAACATATCTGGAAGCAATGACATGTTCAGAAAGTAGTAAATGGATTACTGCCATTCAGTCCGAACTTGAAGCTATAAACCAACATGAAGTTTGGGAAATTGTGGAAAGAAAACAAGTTTCTAGGAATTGGCATGTTGAACAGTTGGATGTCAAAACAGCATTTCTTCATGGTGAAATTGATCGACCAAAATATGTAAGTGTTCCTGAAGGAATCAATCTTGATAAATCAAAGGTAATATTGAAGTTACGAAAAGCTCTTTATGGATTATCTATAGCACCGAAATGTTGGTTTATGACACTTGATAATTTTCTGAAGGATTCTGGTTTTGAATCAAATTTACGAGAACCATGTTTATATAAGAAAAAGGAAGATAGTAATATCGTTTTGATTTTAGTATATGTTGATGATCTATTAATTACAGGTAGTTGTAGAAACCTTATTCAGGAAAATGTGAATATGTTGAAGTCACGTTTTAAGGTAAAACAATTTGGCTTTCCTACAAAATTTCTTGGTTTAGAAATCACTAGATCAGAAAATCAGTTGTTTCTTCATCAAACACAGTTTGTTAATGAAATGTTGAAAGAATTTCGAATGGAAAACTCAAATTCAGTTGACACTCCTTTAGTTCCTCAAGGAAATCATAAAGTTCCGGAAGTAACGAATGAAGCAGATTTTCCGTATAAGAAAGCTATAGGTTCCCTACTGTATTTAAGTATGTTCACAAGACCTGATATATCCTTTGCCGTAGGTTATTTGGCTAGATTCCAAGCTAATCCACAGCAGTATCATTGGACATTAGTTAAAAGAGTTTTCAGATATTTGAAAGGTACAAGTCAGTTAGGTCTAAAATTCACAGTAGGATCTCCAATTTTGTCATGTTATTGTGATGCAGATTTTTCAGGTGATAGGTGTGGTCAAAAGTCGACCACAGGCTTTGTGATTTTTGCATTTGGTAATCCTGTTGTATGGTGCTCAAAACTTCAATCAACAATAGCACAAAGTTCAGCAGAAGCGGAATTTATTGCACTTACTCATGCTACTAATGAAATTCTATTTTTAGCACAATTATTAGAAGAGACTGTGGGTCTCAGAGCATTTCCAGTTAATATATATGAAGACAATGAAGCAGCAAGACGTAACTGTCTGGCTAGCACAAGTAAAAGCCGCTTGAAGTATGTGGAACGTAAATATTTATTGATTCGTCAACACGTAAGAGATAAGAAAATTAATATTGTGAAGATCAATACCAATGATCAGATTGCTGACATTCTAACAAAACCATTGAATGCAGCAAAGCTCACTAAGTTTCGTGATTACCTTGTATTCTATGAGGTTTGATTTGCATGAAAATATCCAATCCAAGCATAAGATGATAACCAAGTAATAAGTCATAATGATTCAATATTATAGGAAGAAAATGAGAAAAGTCAACGACAAACTCAAAACATGCTCTGTTTGATCAAACATTTCATAAGTAATATTAATTTTTTCTTTTCAGTCATTATGTATACCTTACCCGAGTAGTGTTATAAATGATCTTCGATCTCAAACATACTCTGATAATGAATTCTGTTGTTTATCTTAGTATCCTGAAAGGATCTTCGATCCCTTAGGTACTTTGGTAATATGTCTGTTGAGTGTTTTATCTGTATATTGTGGAAAGGTTCTTCGTTCCTGGAAACATAATCTGATAATACTCAAAATTTGTTGTATATTTGTTCGAGTTATATTGGAAGGGTCTTTGGTCCCTGGAGATATAATTTGATGAATATACATGTTGAAGTGTTCATTTGAGACATGTAGGAAGGGTCTCCGGTCCCTGGATACATACTCTTACGAATACTAGTGTCTTGATTTGGAAGGGTCTCCGGTCCCTGGAAATGATAGATGCGAAATCCAAAATTCTGACCACATGTGTGTAATGAATTAATCATGTTAGTCCGATATGATGGAACATACTATGTATGTGATCAGTCATGTCATTTATATGTTGATCTACTATGTGATATGCATGCATTATGGCATATGTATCTGTTGATCAGTTTCAGTTGATATGATGGTATAATATCACTTGTGGGAAGGGTCTCCGGTCCCTGGACACAATGTATTGATACCATACCAAATATTAAGGACAGTTGGTTCGCTATAAGGAACCCTATTCCATTGCCTCACAGCAACAGCTCTGTATGGTTCCACTGACAATCCTGTTGTAGGTTTAAGGCTTGATTTATATAAATTCAAATAAAATACTGTCTACCATTGTATACTTTATATATATATTCTATATTTCTTAGTTTATCGAAGTCAGTTAAATGGAACTTTCAGTTTTCTGTTGATTAGTTGTCAGGTCCTCAGTTTGGGAGGGGGTGTTGAAGTAAGAACTGCTGGCCAAAGTTGATTTGGGACCAGTCCACTTCTATAAAGCAACCTGCTGACAACTAATATTATGTTCGGCCTAATGCGCAAGCGCAACTAAGTTAGGTACACGTGCTATTAATGGTGCAGAAGCCAGTTCTGTCGGGAATGCGAATAGATAAAGGCTACTCTCACTATTAATAGTTTCAAGCGACCATCGGCCATTTTGTATTATTCACCTGTGTGTTAAATATATCTTTAAATAAACTTTGTTAAAAACCGTCTCATCAGTGTTTAAGAGTATCCACCCTCACAAAATATATGCACCACACACTGGAACAAGAACTAGACACTATACCTCAAATGTAGTTCAACAAGCTAAAGCCAAAATATTCACAAATTTACAAAATATGCCGAGTCCACTTCAAAATCCACTGATTACAGATTAATGAGTTTCTCTTAGATATTCTGTTCTGATTCAATATTTCGCTGTGTGTTACTGAAATGAAACTCAAAAAATAAATGTTTCGGTCTTTGGGACGAAAGTTCCAGAGTAAAAAAAGGAATAATTATGAGAGGGCGGAACATCTGGGTTTCAACACAGTCAGTATGTACCTACTCTCAATAAGAGCGGAGACCGACATGGCAGCAATACAAGGGTATATCTTTGCATACACATTCCTGTTATTTTCAACATCCCTTATTTAAAGTACAATGGACATCCATAAAACGTCCATTTTTTAAAGTACAGTTAATGTCCAGAAATGTACATCCTACGAATGTTGTGAAATGAATAATTATAGATACTAGAAAATGATACATCCAGTTGTTGTACAGAAAAGTACAATTTCTGGAAGTACATATTTATAACCAGATCCGAACATCCAAAAGATGTACATTCATGGATAATTAACGTTGATCCAAAATTGTACGTTGAATGGACGTACACTAACATACAATTTCTGATAGTACAATTAAGATCCAAATTTGTATATCCATAGGATGTCCAATAAGGGACGTATATGGATGTTTGTCCAACATCCCTTATTTGAAGTACAATGGACATCCATAAAACGTCCATTTTTGAACGTACAGTAAATGTCCAGAAATGTACATCCTACGAATGTTGAGAAATGAATAATTATAGATAGTAGAAAATGATACATCCAGTTGTCGTACAGAAAAGTACAATTTCTGGAAGTCAAATTTATATCCAGATCCGAACATCCAAAAGATGTACATTCATGGATAATTCACGTTGATCCAAAATTGTACGTTGAATGGACGTACACTAACATACAATTTCTGATAGTACAATTAAGATCCAAATTTGTATATCCATAGGATGTCCAATAAGGGACGTATATGGATGTTTGTCCAACATCCCTTATTTGAAGTACAATGGACATCCATAAAACGTCCATTTTTGAACGTACAGTAAATGTCCAGAAATGTACATCCTACGAATGTTGAGAAATGAATAATTATACATAGTAGAAAATGATACATCCAGTTGTCGTACAGAAAAGTACAATTTCTGGAAGTACATATTTGTATCCAGATCCGAACATCCAAAAGATGTACATTCATGGATAATTCACGTTGATCCAAAATTGTACGTTGAATGGACGTACACTAACGTACAATTTCTGGTTGTACAATTTAGATCCAGATTTGTATATCCAGAGGATGTCCAATAAGGGACGTATATGGATGTTTGTCCAACATCCCGTATTTAAATTACAATGGACATCCATAAGACGTCCATTTATGAACGTACAGTAAATGTCCAGAAATGTACATCCATTGGACTTCCATATAAGGTCCGTGGACGTTTGTACTTCATTTGGATATAAAATGGACGTCCATTGGACGTCATGTGCTGTATGGGTTATCTATAATTATGCTGTGGACGGTGATCCCTTGACTAGACTCGAGAAAATCAAAGATTTAGGTGTATCATTTGATAGATCTTTAACCTTTAATGATCATATTGATGAAGTAGTTAAAAATTCTTATAAGATGCTTGGGTTCATTTTGAGGAACACTAGAGAGTTCACAAACTTTAGAACATTAAAAATCCTATTTGATTCATATGTTATATCTAGACTTGAGTATTGTTCGGTTGTTTGGAATCCTAGTTATTTGTGTCAACAAAGAAAGATTGAAGGTGTAATCAAGAAATTTCTTAATAATGTTAACTTTATATTACGTAAGAGTAAAAATAGTTTTAACAATAATTTAAAAAATTATAATTTAATAACACTAGAAAATAGAAGATTTATTGCTGAAATAGTTTACCTACATAAAACTATCACAAATGAAAATACTGACAGTGCTACACTTGATAAATTACTTTTCTCAGTACCGAGGATTAATGTGAGATCTCATTCTACATTCTATTTACCTTGCCCTAGAACAAATTATATGAAATTTTCTCCAATACATTCAATGTGTGATAAGTACAATAGGGTTCAGGATGTATGTGATTTGTTTTCGCACTCAACATCTCAAATAAAGCGAAAACTGTATGACTACTTCTATGATTCAATAATTGCAACTTGAGAGTTCAAACTTGATTTCAATTTTTTTTTTTTTTTTGTTTCATTCTTTTGTTGATGATTTCAATTATGTATTGTATATTCAAGAACCGTAATGGTTAAAATTGAATCGGATTGATAATTATTAGTGTACAATTGTTATTAGTAATAGCCGACTCAAGAATCGGAAACTAGAATACTTGTATTGTGGAATCTGTATGAGTTGTATCAATAAATAAATAAATAAATTGAGAACATTTCAAAACTTATCGTATGGTTTTATAGTCCTGATTCAATATTTTCAACTCTTTCCATATTTGAATGATCGCTTTATTCTTTCTGTTTGCTCTTCTGAATTCAAATCAATATAAAAAATGTTAATAATAATAATACAAATAATATAATCGTCAGGGCATGTCTGGAGCCGGCGCTGGACATGACAGCATGCGGGACGTCGGTGGCAGGATGTTGAGGAAGCGGGCTCCTGCTGCAGAAGAAGCTACAGCTCCAAAGCAACAACAGCAACCAACGAGTCCAATTCAATTGCCGACTCGAACCGCTGAAGGTGCTGCGCAGGATATTCAGCCAGTGCTTACCCAAGCGGGGTTAGTTAGAAAGCGCATGAAGTGGACAACGTCCATGAATGAAACTATTGTGCGCATATATAACTCCATCACGGGACTAGGGCAGAACACGAACAACTATAGGAAAAGGCTCCATGAGGAATTCTGCAACGCCTACCCAAATATAAATGTCACTGAACAACGGGTGGCAGACCAGTACCGCGTAATTCTGAGAAATGAACTAATACCAATGGCCAGAATCGACGCAATTAAACAAGAACTTCAGCGTCCGCCAGTAACAGAGAGCGACACCAACATCTCTGATGAGATTCACATGCCTGGGCAACAACAGCCAGAAGAAATTGACGCTGAAAGTCCATCTTGCAACCCAAGTGAGGCAGAACACCAGGACGATAGGGAAGAGCTCCACCGACAAATTGACTCTGAGATGAGGAGATATTTTGCCGAATTGGAAGGAACAGATCCTCTTCATCGAATAGCACCTCCCCGACTCAATACATCCAAGAATATGTCACTCATAATCGACATCTTGAATAAGGACGTTTTACCTGAGTACCTACAGAATGGCAGTTCATTGGAATATCTTCATCTAGTTTTTTACTGTGCAGCGCTAACGACGGCTAAAATCATAGGGGCAAAAATGCGCCGAACGAACAACGATGGTCCAAAATTACACAAATTATATGCGCCACCATGGCAGAAACGTCTTCAACACAAAACAGAGAGACTAATAAGAGACATTGGACGACTGACGGAGTACGTGAACGGAAATCGCGGAAGGAAGGTTGTGAAAGCTGCCAAAGAAATCATGGATAGAAACAGAACACACACAGAACGAGAGACTGAGAATGCTTCAGCTCACCACTGCCTCGACACTCTGAAGCAAAAGCTAATTCTGTATGCAGAACGCCTGAGAAGATATAAAAGCAATTATAGCCGGAAAAGAGACAACAATTCATTCGAAAAGTCGGAAGAAACTTTCTACCGGTCACTCACATCGTCTGATGGAGAAAATGGAAAGTTACCACCAAAAGAAGCCATTGAACAATTCTGGACCGAACAATTATCAACGAAACCTCAGTTCAATGGAGATACCGGATGAATTGAAGATGAAAAGTCTGAAGCTGTAAAATATGAGCCGATACAACATGACATAATCACAATTGAAGAAGTAAAATCAGCTATCAGAGGACTACACAACTGGAAAACACCTGGGCCTGATGGATTACAGAACTTCTGTATCAAGAAACTTTGGATCATGCATGACAAATTGACCTCCGCAATAAATGATGTCATTGAAAATCCTGAAAGAATGCCAATATTCCTTACACATGGCACAACGTACCTGTTACCTAAAGGCCAAAGGAATACAGAAGACCCATCCAAATACCGACCAATCACATGTCTTCCAACGATGTACAAATTAATCACATCGTGCATTTCAAATCGAATTCACAACCATTGCGAAAGGAATAACATCATCGCCATGCAACAAAAAGGATGCACCAAAGAGAGCAGAGGGTGCAAAAAACAGCTAATAATTGATTCAGTTATCGGCAATCAAGCGTTCTCCAAGCGATGGAATCTTTACGCTGCGTACATAGACTACAAGAAAGCATTCGATTCCATACCTCACGAATGGCTCTTGACTATCTTGAATATTTACAAGGTGGATCCCAATATTGTTAAGTTCCTGAAAAACGCTATGTCAACCTGGCGTACTAGTCTTCAAATGAAAGCCGCATATGGCTCCATTACGACAGGACCTATTCCAATAAGACGCGGAATTTTCCAAGGGGATTCGCTGAGCCCTCTGTGGTTCTGCATGGCTCTGAATCCCTTGTCTCATAGATTGAACTCTACGGACTACGGATTTGCCATCAAAAGCGGCAGTAGAACTATGATGAAACTGAATCATCTCCTCTACATGGACGATTTGAAACTCTTCGCATCTACCAAAAAACAAATGCAACAGATGCTGAAAATGGTGGAAGGATTTTCGGAAGACATCAAAATGAAGTTTGGATTAGAAAAATGTCGACTGCTCAACATAACGAGATGGAAAATAGAAGATGGTACGTTCAAACTCAGAGAAGGTGCAGAAATTGAAGCATTGAAGGAAGGAGACACATACAAGTATCTGGGCATAAAATAGGCAAGAAAAATCAATCAGATCCAGATGAAGAAAGAACTAACGGAGGAGTTCACCCGAAGATTGAGAAGGATAATGAGAACTGGCCTTTACAGCAAGAATCTGATAAAAGCTATCAATACCTACGCTTGCTCGGCGCTGAGCTACTCATTCGGTATCATCTCTTGGACCACCACCGATTTAGCAGCCTTACAAAGAAAAATAAGGACGATGCTCACTAAACACAATAAACATCACCCCAAAAGCTCAATAGAACGGACCGAGCTGCCACGACATCTTGGGGGTAGAGGAATTGTTGATTTGTCCAACCGTATGACCCAGGAAATTGAAGGACTTCGAAAATATTTTCTGAGCAAGGCTGCTTCGTCAGAACTCCATCGAGTAGTTTGTGTTGCTGATACTTCTACACCGTTAAAGCTACAGCAGGACCACTTGGAAACCGTCGAACACTCTGCAGAAAGTAAAATGCAGAAACTGATTGGCAAACCTTTGCATGGGAGGCACCAGAACGAGGTCAACCATGATTACGTCGACATTTCTGCGTCGAACTACTGGTTGACTTCCGGAAGGTTGTTTCCTGAGACAGAGGGCTTCATGCTTGCCATCCAGGATCAGGTGATTCCAACAAGGAACTACATGAAATATATCGCCAAGGATGCCTCAGTGGCGGATGATAGCTATCGTTATGGCTGTGCGACACATGAAACTATCCAGCACATCACCGGGGGATGTCAGAAGTTCGCGGGCACGGAGTACAAAAATAGACATGATGCCGTTGCGAAGATTCTTCACCAAGAATTGGCACTAAAACACCAACTTCTAAGTTCGAAAAAGGTTTCTTATTACAATTACCATCCGGATGCTGTATTGGAAAATGAACATCACAAGCTCTATTGGGATCGCACGGTTCTCACAGACCGGAAAATAACCCACAATAGACCAGACCTCATATTGCTCAATAAGGATGAGGACACAGCACTTTTCATCGATGTGGCGATTCCAAATAATAACAATCTTCTAGATAGGCACGCTGAAAAAATTTCAAAGTACAGAGATCTCGAGGAGCAAACCAGGAGACAGTGGAAGCTGAAAGATGTCAAGACCATCCCTATTGTCATATCATCTACAGGCCTGATACCGAAGAAACTACTGGAGAACTTGAGGAAACTTCAGCTGGACGAAAATATCTCTAGAGTGATGCAGAAGGCGGTACTGCTGGGAACGGCGAGAACTGTACGCAAGTACATGGGAAATTCAGAGGAACACCGTCTGCTCCGACAGGAAGTGCGGACGGAGCAGGAATCCAACTTACAGCAGGGATCCGAGGAGCGACCTGAACCCGACCAACACCACGAGCCCGAAAACCTGGAAAGGGCTCCAACAGAGCTTAATCCTTTTGATATCTGAGATATCTGGGATAAGTGAATTTTCCTCTGAAGAGGAGTGTGAAAGCCGCAAGGCTAAAGTCATAAAGCTCTGTTTGATAATAGGCAGTGATTTCTCTGAATTTCAGGATTTTCATAATTTTCAATAGAGAATTACTCAATTTTTTCGGAACGTTACTGTAACCATTTCTATACTTATATATCTGCATTATTTTCTTCGATTGAGACCATTTCAAATTTTAACGTATGATTTCATAATTGTGATTCAAAATTTCCAACAATTATAAAATTTCAATTCTGACTTTATTCATTTTATTTACCTTTGGCATTCATAAGACTGTTTTTTTATTTAATGCTTGTGGACTTTGAGTAGTTGAACATCTACACGGTTCTTCAAAATTACATGCAGAATCAAAATAACCCAAAAACATTATTCCTCTTCAAGAATATTGATTTTTCGTGAGGTAATATGCTTTCGACGAATGAAATAGAATGTTCTCGAAACTCCAGGTCAAAACCTGATCGAAAGTTAATGCGTTTTCTCAAAATTCTGCATCCCTACTCTTTCACTAGATAACGTCATGTTCTGAAATTCTATTCAGTATAACTCTGTTCGCTCTTTTGAGAGGTTGAAAATCTCGGCGAATTCCTCAGTGTCTTCTCGATCATTGGCAAAAATGTGTGAATTTTTTCATTCAGAATACCGTATCGATAAAATTTGAAAATGAGGTTAACTAATGATTGGTACGAGAAGTTGATGTAAGTAGTGTATATTCAGCATGACTTCGAATTAATTAGTGTAGAAAAAGTTGTTAACATCAAAATATTTTTCATTCAATCAAGTCTCCAGAGAATTTCAGGTTTCTTATATTTCCCACTAATCAATTTTTGAATCTGTTTGAATAGCCACTCTAACCCCGTACTAATTCAATACATTTGCAGAATTGATATTCTTTCCGTTAAAAATATTTCTCCACTCATCCTATTGTTTCAAAATTGTGATTCAATATTTTCAACCCTTCAATAATCAATTATACGATACGAGACGTATCTGGATCCAAGCGAGAAAGCAACATATGCGTTAAAACGAAATCACAACCAACAGCGACATTCATATTTTTCAGGCTTTCCAAATTTATAGCAAAAGTATCTAACAATTTTCGTAATTGTAAAGGATTTTCTGTTTTGATAACAGGACAATTTTCGATTTCTAACCAATGTGCTCGAGCCTGAGCGCGAGGGTTAGTATATCGCTTCACAAGCGTATCGTAGGCAATTTGATAATTATCTGCGGTTGCATTCAATCTCTTAATTAAATCTAAGGGGATACTTTCAAGCGATGAGCGCAAATAGTTGAATTTTTCAACGGGTTGAAGACTATTATTGTTATGAACAACCGCATCGAACATGTCCTTGAAACTGGGAAAGTCGCGAATATCCCCAGAAAATTTATTCAGTTCAAGTTTTGGCAACTTTACATGTGGTAAATCTGAAGGAGCCCGGGTAGCGTTTGAATTCGAAATAGTGGTAGAATTGAAGGGATCTTCAGAGAAAAGAAACGTATATGTAGAACGTATATCATAATAATACTCTAAAAATTGAGCTTTAATCAAATCTTCATTCTCTGAATCATATTCTTTATCAGCGGAATAAATCCCTACTAAGGCACTATGATATTTCAAAAATTCTTCTTTAATGTCTTCGATGGAGGAATATCGAACCCTTAATTTGGTTAACTTTGATTTGTCCTTTTGACACTCGATGGCTAGTTCTCGTAAAGTATTGATTTCATTCACGGCACTCTGCCTTAAAGCGACATTACGACGTAGTTTGTCGGACATAATGAATAAGTTTATTCTTGTAATAGAATGAAAAGAGTGCGCCTATGCAGGGTATACAAAAACCTGATGTATATAAACAATTGGCATATGTGGCTTGAGAACAGAAGTCTGATAAGGATGCCTTTCACCCAGACTGCAAGTGATAAATAAATTCGATTCTTTGAATTTTAAAAATTTTGAGAAGTGCAATTATTCTGAAACTTCGAATAATCAAAAATTGATCATAGATACCTATATTTTCCAGACTCCTCAATATCACTTTGAACAGTCACAGAGGAGAAAAAAAAAATATTTTTTCTGTTTCAATTATTTTTTCTTGTTGAAATTTAAAGAAAAATTGAGCGAAAAGGTTGCAATCTCTATCCACCCCGAAGGACCATGTTACAAATTTGATTCAATATACTTGAGGTGTAAGA
Source organism: Coccinella septempunctata (assembly GCF_907165205.1). Lineage (NCBI taxonomy): Eukaryota > Metazoa > Arthropoda > Insecta > Coleoptera > Coccinellidae > Coccinella > Coccinella septempunctata. Next base: position 4,404,269 of record NC_058196.1, read on the forward strand.
AACTACAGAAAATAAGCGCACCTCCTTTGATAGCTACCGGAGAGAGAATGAACCTCTTTTCGCATAGGCGTTCGAAATAGGAGAAAATACAGCAGTATGATAACAAATTAAAGATAAACTCAACTGGGCTAAGAAACGTCCTTACCTTTAGTTCTATTAGCTCCTTCGTAGCTGGGAGATCTCTGACGACGGCGTGGAGGGCCCTCCAAATATGGAACACACGAACTGGCGTTGCACTGTATTCCCCAAGAAGGCACAGGACGTTCAAAGTCACAATTCAAAATTGGCGATTTTTGAATTAACAAAAATATTCGATATTATGGCGTGGTAAACAATTATTATATATCTCTTGCAGAGCGTTAAACGACGAATGCGTGTTCCAGATATGGAACATATGTGGTTGGGCGTTTCTTATCATTCCCACTACTTCATTCAATAATGAAAATGAAAAACTAAAGAAAAAATGAAACCTGCTATAATTTCTCCTCAACAAACAAAAATTTTTATGAATTTTGAACAAAGTTAGTATTGTATACTCCATATCCTAAGACAGTAGTAGGACACCCTGATTTTTAGGCAGAGGAGCAAATAGGTCATTTCAGGGGGGTCAAACCCCTTGCTCATTTTTGACCAAAAAAATCGAGATTTTCAAAATTGAGGTTGTGTCCTAGGATGGAAGTCTTATCAACGCTGATTACAAAACCGTGAATCCCGAATGCATCAGACGAAAATAACAGGAGATATCGCAGATTGAAATTTGCGATTTTTGAAAATTGCCATTTCCAAAATGAAAATCTAAACGGAGGGAGATACGCTCTCAATAATGCTTGCAATAGATTAAGCTTTTTCGGGAACCCATATTTTCATAAAAATTTCTCAGATATTCGACACTGTTCAGCAAAAAATCGATTTTATTGTTTTTCCATGTTTCATTTTCGAGTTGAATTCGAAGAGCTCTCTGGAGTGCAATTCTCTATGGAATCATCAACTGTTCAGTTTGGTGGAATTAAAAAAGTAAGTATTGTACACTCCATATCCTAAGACAGTAGTAGGACACTATGATTTTCAGGCAGAGGAGCCAATATGTCATTTTATGGGGGTCTAACCCCGTGTTCATTTTTGACCAAAAAAATCGAGATTTTCAAAATTGGGTTTGTGTGCTAGGATGGAAGCCTTATCAACGCTGATTACAAAACCGTAAATCCCGAATGCATCAGACGAAAATAACAGGAGATATCGCAGATTGAAATTTGCGATTTTTGAAAATTGCCATTTCTAAGATGAAAATCTAAACGGGGGGAGATAGGCTCTCGAGAATGCTTGCAATAGATTCAGCTTTTTCGAGAACCCATATTTTCTTAACGATTTTTCAATTATTCGACACTGTTTAGCAAAAAATCGAATTTATTGTTTTTCCATTTTATATTTTCGATTTGAATTCCAAGAGCTCCCTGGAGTGCAATTCTATATGGAATCATCAACTGTTTAGTTTGGTGGAATCAACAAAGTTAGTATTGTATACTATATATCCTAAGACAGTAGTAGGACACCCTGATTTTTAGGCAGAGGAGCAAATAGGTCATTTCAGGGGGGTCAAACCCCTTGCTCATTTTTGACCAAAAAAATCGGGATTTTCAAAATTGAGTTTGTGTTCTAGGATGGAAGTCTTATCAACGCTGATTACCAAACCGTGAATCCCGAATGCATCAGACGAAAATAACAGGAGATATCGCAGATTGAAATTTGCGATTTTTGAAAATTGCCATTTCCAAGATGAAAATCTAAACGGAGGGAGATACGCTCTCAAGAATGCTTGCAATAGATTAAGCTTTTTCGGGAACCCATATTTTCATAAAAATTTCTCAGATATTCGACACTGTTCAGCAAAAAATCGATTTTATTGTTTTTCCATGTTTCATTTTCGAGTTGAATTCGAAGAGCTCCCTGGAGTGCAATGCTCTATGATATCATCAACTGTTTAGTTTGGTGGAATCAACAAAGTAAGTATTCTACACTCCATATCCTAAGACAGTAGTAGGACACCCTGATTTTTAGGCAGAGGAGCAAATAGTTCATTTTAGGGGGTTCTAACCCCTTGCTCATTTTTGACCAAAAAAATCGAGATTTTCAAAATTGAGTTTGTGTGCTAGGATGGAAGCCTCATCAACGCTGATTACAAAACAATGAATCCCGAATGCATCAGACGAAAATAACAGGAGATATCGCAGATTGAAATTTGCGATTTTTGAAAATTGCCATAAGATGAAAATCTAAACAGAGGGAGATAGGCTTTCGAGAATGCTTTCAATAGATTCAGCTTTTTCGAGAACCCATATTTTCATAACAGTTTTTCAGATTTTTGACACTGTTTAGCATAAAATCGAATTTATTGTTTTTCCATTTTTCATTTTCGAGTTGAATTCGAAGAGCTCCCTGGAGTTCAATTCTCTATGAAATCATCAACTGTTTAGTTTTGTGGAATCAACACAGTAAGTTTTGTACACTCCATATCCTAAGACAGAACTAGGACACCATGATTTTCCGGCAGAGGAGCAAATAGTTCATTTTAGGGGGGTCTAACCCATTGCTCATTTTTGACTAAAAAAAAATCAAGATTTTCAAAATTGAGTTTTTGTATCAGGATGGAAGCCATATCATCGCTTATTACAAAACCTAAAATCTCAAATGGATCAGACGAATATAACAGGAGATATCGCACATTGAAATTTGCACTTTTTGAAAAATGCCATTTCCAAGATGAACATCTAAACGGATAGAGATAGGCTGTCGGAAATGCTCGCAATAGATTCCGCGTATTCGGGAACCAATTTTTCTTCACCAATTTTTCAGATATCTGACAATGTTCAGAAAAAAATCGAGTTTATTGTTTTTCCATTTTTTATTTTCGAGTTGAATTCGAAGAGCTCTCTGGAGTGCAATTCTCTATGGAATCATCAACTGTTTAGTTTGGTGGAATCAACAAAGTAAGTATTGTACACTCCATATCCTAAGACAGTAGTAGGACACCCTGATTTTTAGGCAGAGGAGCAAATAGGTCATTTTAGGGGGCTCTAACCCCTTGTTCATTTTTGTCTTAAAAAAATCGAGATTTTCAAAATTGAGTTTCTGTATAAGGATGGTAGCCATATCAACGCTGATTACAAAACCGTAAATCCCGAATGGATCAGACGAAAATAACAGGAGATATCGCACATTGAAATTTGCACTTTTTGGAAAATGCCATTTCCAAGATGAACATCTAAACGGAGAGAGATAGGCTTTCGAGAATGCTTGCAATAGATTCAGCTTTTTCGAGAACCCATATTTTCATAACAATTTTTCAGATATTTGACACTGTTTAGCAAACAATCGTATTTGTTTTTTTTCCATTTTTCATTTTCGATTTGAATTCGAAGAGCTCCCTGGAGTGCAATTCTCTATTATATCATCAACAGTTTAGTTTGGTGGAATCAACAAAGTAAGTATTGTACAAATCTGAAGTAGTGATCCAAAAATTTTCATTCAAAATAGGTTTGGTGGTGTAAGGATCAGAAGTAAGCAGGAGAATGATACTCTGTCAGTTCGCCGACGTTTCGGAAATGTATTTTTCCATCTTCAGGGCTCTACAAAAGTTATGAGAAGACAATTTTGAACACCAAATAAATAAAAAATTTAAATAAAAGAGCAAACACGAGCTACATTATAAGTTGTTGACTAGAAAAATATCACAAGAAAAGATGGTGTGGTTAATATATCTATACAGTAACTTGAAAATATAAGGAACGTGTACACAGCCTGAAAAAGTTCTTTCTCTTTCTCTTCTATAAAAATTACATATTAAAAACAAAATATATGTTATACATAAACGTACATAGTACTTACAAACTAGACAAATGTATCCTCCCAAAATCACTCCATGAAATCTCAAATCCATTCTCCAATATTTAATGTTAAAATCATGTATAATTGATTGAAAAGCGGGGACGACAACAGTGCGACCGATACAACGATATGCCGACAGACGGAGGTGAAATTAAAGAAACAGCTGATCGGGAAATGAAACAAGGTAAAAAAGGTAAAAAGACATAGGCGTACCCACGCGTGTGATGTGCTGAGAAATCAAGAGTGAAATTGAGAGGGGTTTAGAAAATAAAAGTTGATCTCATTTCATCTTCCACCTCTTGTTAGTTGGTTCATTTTCATTTTCAATAGGGAGTAATAAAATCTGCTGAGTTGTTGAATATCAGATCTAGAGTTCACTGAGTCATGGACACTTATCTGCAGCATCTCATAAATCAATCGATTACTCAGGTATGACTCCCTATTTAGTATGCGGACGTCTTCAAAATTAAAGATATGTCCCGCGTTCACACAATGTTCGGCTAAAGCTGTTTTGGGGTTGGAAATCGGCAAACGAACAGATCTAATATGTTCTTGGATTCTGGACTTCAGATATCGGCCCGTCTGCCCTATATAAACTTGAGAACAGTTCAAACAGTCGATCTTGTAAACCACGTTGGAGTTCAGAAAGGTTGGTGTCGGGTTTTTGATGATACTGAAAAAGTGTCTACCTAAGGTGTTCGAACTCTTGAAGGACAACCTAACGTCCTCCTTTTTAATAATTTTTGAAAGTCTTTCTGAAAGGCCTTTGATGTAAATGAGTCTGTGGTAACTCGGAACTGCATTCGGAGGTTCCTTAGACGTAATGTCCTGGGGTGGGGGGAGTTTGGGGGGTTCCCTTAAAATTCTGTCAATGAGAGACGCCGGATAGCTATTGCCCAGTAAGATAGACCTGATTTTTTTAAGGTTTTTTTCGTGAAATCTGCAATCAGACAGGTTTAGGGCTCTGAACTTCAGATTTCGTATGATGTTTACTTTATGTATCATGGCATGATGGGATGGGAGTGAAAACCTATATATCTACCAGAGAAAGTAGGTTTCTGGTACCAATCGACATATAAAACATTTTCGTCCACACGCTCAACTCTCATGTCAAGAAAATTCAGAGCGTTATTTGATTCCAATTCTAAAGTGAATTGTAATTTAGGGTGGAAGGAGTTGAATGTGTCCAAAACGAGTTGTTCAGTGTTAACGGGTATAGCAATGAAAATGTCGTCAACGTAGCGTTTAAAAATGGGCACCCAGAAAGGTAATCGGGAAAGACAAGAATTCTGAAGTTTCACCATTACAATGTCACAGCAAATCTGTGAAACACAATTTCCCATTCCGAAACCAAAAATCTGATGATAAAATTGTCCGCTGAAACAGAAATAGCTGCTGGCTATCAAAAAGTTGTAAACCAACTTGAAAGTGTTGAAATCAAAATCGGGTGAGGGGTCGGAAACTACATTCCAACTTTCTTCAATGATCTGCAATGCTAAATCTGTAGGTGTGTTGGTATAGAGAGAAACGACATCAAGTGATACCAATATATAGTCAGGTGGTAGTTTGGTTCCATTTATCGAATTGAAAAAATCAAAGGAGTTCCGGACATAATGTTCATCTTTGACGAATATTGGCTTTAATAGATCGGCGACAAATTTTGACAACTGATAAATAGGGGAACCTACAAAGCTCAAGACCGGTCTCAACGGTATGCCAGTCTTGTGTATCTTGGGAAGAAAATACATCTTAGGGAAAATGCCGTTATTACAGGTTAATTTCTCCGCGACAGTTTCCGATATTAGGTCTTTGTTCAGCAGGATCTTGACGAATCTATTATTTTTGTTCTGGATGCGAACTGTGGGATCAGATTCCAACGTTTGATAGGTATGTGTATCATTGAGAAGTGCCGTACATTTTCCAAAATATTCATCTCTGCTCATAATTACAGTAACGTTCCCCTTGTCAGCCCTCAAGACAACTATGTGATCTTTATTGTTCGAGAGAAACGTCTGAGTATCCCTCATATCCCGATACAAGGAGGGACTGAAAGATTTAGAATATTGGTTTGAATTTAAAAAATTCGTAATAGTGTTAACAACTCTACCCCTAATCAAATCTCTATTCTCAAAGTCGTGTTTACCGATAACCCTCTCGCAGTCAACGATCACGTCCATCACAGGTATTGTTTTGGTGTAAGGAAGATTGAATTTATGACCCATGCTGAGAAAATATTGCCCATTATTGGGTATGGAGAGATCCGAAAAGTTCATAATCCATTTGTCGGTGGTAGTTTGAAGACAAGAAGGTACTCGCATATTCATCAAGTTATTAAACTTGACCATTTGTTTATTTCTAATCTGGTGAAATTTGAAACTATAAAACCTATTCTGTCTGGTCGAGAAAGAGAAGAACAAATCTTCCGGTATTTCATTTCTAAGTTTTGACTTTATAACGTCAATATTATGTTTAATCTGTCTTAATTTCCAATGGTAAAAACATATCTCAATATTAAGCACTCGAAACTGAAACTGAGTCAGTGCGTTGTAACAATGGTTGACAAAAGGACTGTTGGACAGAACCAGACTAGAAATACAGTTAACGTATCGTGTGATATGAGAGGGTAGAACCTTATGTTTCCTACAGCGTAAAAGAAATTTTCTGTGATTTTCCAGACTTGCTCGCTTTTTCACCTGATTTGCCCACTGTTTGAAGTTCCTTAGAGTCTCCAAACCATATCGGTGCTTGACGTCCTCCATAAAACCCATATTAGAGATGTTGTCAATGAAAAACCATAAAGTATCTCACAAATCTGAAGTAGTGATCCAAAAATTTTCATTCAAAATAGGTTTGGTGGTGTAAGGATCAGAAGTAAGCAGGAGAATGATACTCTGTCAGTTCGCCGACGTTTCGGAAATGTATTTTTCCATCTTCAGGGCTCTACAAAAGTTATGAGAAGACAATTTTGAACACCAAATAAATAAAAAAGTTAAATAAAAGAGCAAACACGAGCTACATTATAAGTTGTTGACTAGAAAAATATCACAAGAAAAGATGGTGTGGTTAATATATCTATACAGTAACTTGAAAATATAAGGAACGTGTACACAGCCTGAAAAAGTTCTTTCTCTTTCTCTTCTATAAAAATTACATATTAAAAACAAAATATATGTTATACATAAACGTACATAGTACTTACAAACTAGACAAATGTATCCTCCCAAAATCACTCCATGAAATCTCAAATCCATTCTCCAATATTTAATGTTAAAATCATGTATAATTGATTGAAAAGCGGGGACGACAACAGTGCGACCGATACAACGATATGCCGACAGACGGAGGTGAAATTAAAGAAACAGCTGATCGGGAAATGAAACAAGGTAAAAAAGGTAAAAAGACATAGGCGTACCCACGCGTGTGATGTGCTGAGAAATCAAGAGTGAAATTGAGAGGGGTTTAGAAAATAAAAGTTGATCTCATTTCATCTTCCACCTCTTGTTAGTTGGTTCATTTTCATTTTCAATAGGGAGTAATAAAATCTGCTGAGTTGTTGAATATCCGATCTAGAGTTCACTGAGTCATGGACACTTATCTGCAGCATCTCATAAATCAATCGATTACTCAGGTATGACTCCCTATTTAGTATGCGGACGTCTTCAAAATTAAAGATATGTCCCGCGTTCACACAATGTTCGGCTAAAGCTGTTTTGGGGTTGGAAATCGGCAAACGAACAGATCTAATATGTTCTTGGATTCTGGACTTCAGATATCGGCCCGTCTGCCCTATATAAACTTGAGAACAGTTCAAACAGTCGATCTTGTAAACCACGTTGGAGTTCAGAAAGGTTGGTGTCGGGTTTTTGATGATACTGAAAAAGTGTCTACCTAAGGTGTTCGAACTCTTGAAGGACAACCTAACGTCCTCCTTTTTAATAATTTTTGAAAGTCTTTCTGAAAGGCCTTTGATGTAAATGAGTCTGTGGTAACTCGGAACTGCATTCGGAGGTTCCTTAGACGTAATGTCCTGGGGTGGGGGGAGTTTGGGGGGTTCCCTTAAAATTCTGTCAATGAGAGACGCCGGATAGCTATTGCCCAGTAAGATAAACCTGATTTTTTTAAGGTTTTTTTCGTGAAATCTGCAATCAGACAGGTTTAGGGCTCTGAACTTCAGATTTCGTATGATGTTTACTTTATGTATCATGGCATGATGGGAGTGAAAACCTATATATCTACCAGAGAAAGTAGGTTTCTGGTACCAATCGACATATAAAACATTTTCGTCCACACGCTCAACTCTCATGTCAAGAAAATTCAGAGCGTTATTTGATTCCAATTCTAAAGTGAATTGTAATTTAGGGTGGAAGGAGTTGAATGTGTCCAAAACGACGTTTCTCTCGAACAATAAAGATCACATAGTTGTCTTGAGGGCTGACAAGGGGAACGTTACTGTAATTATGAGCAGAGATGAATATTTTGGAAAATGTACGGCACTTCTCAATGATACACATACCTATCAAACGTTGGAATCTGATCCCACAGTTCGCATCCAGAACAAGAATAATAGATTCGTCAAGATCCTGCTGAACAAAGACCTAATATCGGAAACTGTCGCGGAGAAATTAACCTGTAATAACGGCATTTTCCCTAAGATGTATTTTCTTCCCAAGATACACAAGACTGGCATACCGTTGAGACCGGTCTTGAGCTTTGTAGGTTCCCCTATTTATCAGTTGTCAAAATTTGTCGCCGATCTATTAAAGCCAATATTCGTCAAAGATGAACATTATGTCCGGAACTCCTTTGATTTTTTCAATTCGATAAATGGAACCAAACTACCACCTGACTATATATTGGTATCACTTGATGTCGTTTCTCTCTATACCAACACACCTACAGATTTAGCATTGCAGATCATTGAAGAAAGTTGGAATGTAGTTTCCGACCCCTCACCCGATTTTGATTTCAACACTTTCAAGTTGGTTTACAACTTTTTGATAGCCAGCAGCTATTTCTGTTTCAGCGGACAATTTTATCATCAGATTTTTGGTTTCGGAATGGGAAATTGTGTTTCACAGATTTGCTGTGACATTGTAATGGTGAAACTTCAGAATTCTTGTCTTTCCCGATTACCTTTCTGGGTGCCCATTTTTAAACGCTACGTTGACGACATTTTCATTGCTATACCCGTTAACACTGAACAACTCGTTTTGGACACATTCAACTCCTTCCACCCTAAATTACAATTCACTTTAGAATTGGAATCAAATAACGCTCTGAATTTTCTTGACATGAGAGTTGAGCGTGTGGACGAAAATGTTTTATATGTCGATTGGTACCAGAAACCTACTTTCTCTGGTAGATATATAGGTTTTCACTCCCATCATGCCATGATACATAAAGTAAACATCATACGAAATCTGAAGTTCAGAGCCCTAAACCTGTCTGATTGCAGATTTCACGAAAAAAACCTTAAAAAAATCAGGTCTATCTTACTGGGCAATAGCTATCCGGCGTCTCTCATTGACAGAATTTTAAGGGAACCCCCCAAACTCCCCCCACCCCAGGACATTACGTCTAAGGAACCTCCGAATGCAGTTCCGAGTTACCACAGACTCATTTACATCAAAGGCCTTTCAGAAAGACTTTCAAAAATTATTAAAAAGGAGGACGTTAGGTTGTCCTTCAAGAGTTCGAACACCTTAGGTAGACACTTTTTCAGTATCATCAAAAACCCGACACCAACCTTTCTGAACTCCAACGTGGTTTACAAGATCGACTGTTTGAACTGTTCTCAAGTTTATATAGGGCAGACGGGCCGATATCTGAAGTCCAGAATCCAAGAACATATTAGATCTGTTCGTTTGCCGATTTCCAACCCCAAAACAGCTTTAGCCGAACATTGTGTGAACGCGGGACATATCTTTAATTTTGAAGACGTCCGCATACTAAATAGGGAGTCATACCTGAGTAATCGATTGATTTATGAGATGCTGCAGATAAGTGTCCATGACTCAGTGAACTCTAGATCTGATATTCAACAACTCAGCAGATTTTATTACTCCCTATTGAAAATGAAAATGAACCAACTAACAAGAGGTGGAAGATGAAATGAGATCAACTTTTATTTTCTAAACCCCTCTCAATTTCACTCTTGATTTCTCAGCACATCACACGCGTGGGTACGCCTATGTCTTTTTACCTTTTTTACCTTGTTTCATTTCCCGATCAGCTGTTTCTTTAATTTCACCTCCGTCTGTCGGCATATCGTTGTATCGGTCGCACTGTTGTCGTCCCCGCTTTTCAATCAATTATACATGATTTTAACATTAAATATTGGAGAATGGATTTGAGATTTCATGGAGTGATTTTGGGAGGATACATTTGTCTAGTTTGTAAGTACTATGTACGTTTATGTATAACATATATTTTGTTTTTAATATGTAATTTTTATAGAAGAGAAAGAGAAAGAACTTTTTCAGGCTGTGTACACGTTCCTTATATTTTCAAGTTACTGTATAGATATATTAACCACACCATCTTTTCTTGTGATATTTTTCTAGTCAACAACTTATAATGTAGCTCGTGTTTGCTCTTTTATTTAACTTTTTTATTTATTTGGTGTTCAAAATTGTCTTCTCATAACTTTTGTAGAGCCCTGAAGATGGAAAAATACATTTCCGAAACGTCGGCGAACTGACAGAGTATCATTCTCCTGCTTACTTCTGATCCTTACACCACCAAACCTATTTTGAATGAAAATTTTTGGATCACTACTTCAGATTTGTGAGATACTTTATGGTTTTTCATTGACAACATCTCTAATATGGGTTTTATGGAGGACGTCAAGCACCGATATGGTTTGGAGACTCTAAGGAACTTCAAACAGTGGGCAAATCAGGTGAAAAAGCGAGCAAGTCTGGAAAATCACAGAAAATTTCTTTTACGCTGTAGGAAACATAAGGTTCTACCCTCTCATATCACACGATACGTTAACTGTATTTCTAGTCTGGTTCTGTCCAACAGTCCTTTTGTCAACCATTGTTACAACGCACTGACTCAGTTTCAGTTTCGAGTGCTTAATATTGAGATATGTTTTTACCATTGGAAATTAAGACAGATTAAACATAATATTGACGTTATAAAGTCAAAACTTAGAAATGAAATACCGGAAGATTTGTTCTTCTCTTTCTCGACCAGACAGAATAGGTTTTATAGTTTCAAATTTCACCAGATTAGAAATAAACAAATGGTCAAGTTTAATAACTTGATGAATATGCGAGTACCTTCTTGTCTTCAAACTACCACCGACAAATGGATTATGAACTTTTCGGATCTCTCCATACCCAATAATGTGCAATATTTTCTCAGCATGGGTCATAAATTCAATCTTCCTTACACCAAAACAATACCTGTGATGGACGTGATCGTTGACTGCGAGAGGGTTATCGGTAAACACGACTTTGAGAATAGAGATTTGATTAGGGGTAGAGTTGTTAACACTATTACGAATTTTTTAAATTCAAACCAATATTCTAAATCTTTCAGTCCCTCCTTGTATCGGGATATGAGGGATACTCAGACGTTTCTCTCGAACAATAAAGATCACATAGTTGTCTTGAGGGCTGACAAGGGGAACGTTACTGTAATTATGAGCAGAGATGAATATTTTGGAAAATGTACGGCACTTCTCAATGATACACATACCTATCAAACGTTGGAATCTGATCCCACAGTTCGCATCCAGAACAAGAATAATAGATTCGTCAAGATCCTGCTGAACAAAGACCTAATATCGGAAACTGTCGCGGAGAAATTAACCTGTAATAACGGCATTTTCCCTAAGATGTATTTTCTTCCCAAGATACACAAGACTGGCATACCGTTGAGACCGGTCTTGAGCTTTGTAGGTTCCCCTATTTATCAGTTGTCAAAATTTGTCGCCGATCTATTAAAGCCAATATTCGTCAAAGATGAACATTATGTCCGGAACTCCTTTGATTTTTTCAATTCGATAAATGGAACCAAACTACCACCTGACTATATATTGGTATCACTTGATGTCGTTTCTCTCTATACCAACACACCTACAGATTTAGCATTGCAGATCATTGAAGAAAGTTGGAATGTAGTTTCCGACCCCTCACCCGATTTTGATTTCAACACTTTCAAGTTGGTTTACAACTTTTTGATAGCCAGCAGCTATTTCTGTTTCAGCGGACAATTTTATCATCAGATTTTTGGTTTCGGAATGGGAAATTGTGTTTCACAGATTTGCTGTGACATTGTAATGGTGAAACTTCAGAATTCTTGTCTTTCCCGATTACCTTTCTGGGTGCCCATTTTTAAACGCTACGTTGACGACATTTTCATTGCTATACCCGTTAACACTGAACAACTCGTTTTGGACACATTCAACTCCTTCCACCCTAAATTACAATTCACTTTAGAATTGGAATCAAATAACGCTCTGAATTTTCTTGACATGAGAGTTGAGCGTGTGGACGAAAATGTTTTATATGTCGATTGGTACCAGAAACCTACTTTCTCTGGTAGATATATAGGTTTTCACTCCCATCATGCCATGATACATAAAGTAAACATCATACGAAATCTGAAGTTCAGAGCCCTAAACCTGTCTGATTGCAGATTTCACGAAAAAAACCTTAAAAAAATCAGGTCTATCTTACTGGGCAATAGCTATCCGGCGTCTCTCATTGACAGAATTTTAAGGGAACCCCCCAAACTCCCCCCACCCCAGGACATTACGTCTAAGGAACCTCCGAATGCAGTTCCGAGTTACCACAGACTCATTTACATCAAAGGCCTTTCAGAAAGACTTTCAAAAATTATTAAAAAGGAGGACGTTAGGTTGTCCTTCAAGAGTTCGAACACCTTAGGTAGACACTTTTTCAGTATCATCAAAAACCCGACACCAACCTTTCTGAACTCCAACGTGGTTTACAAGATCGACTGTTTGAACTGTTCTCAAGTTTATATAGGGCAGACGGGCCGATATCTGAAGTCCAGAATCCAAGAACATATTAGATCTGTTCGTTTGCCGATTTCCAACCCCAAAACAGCTTTAGCCGAACATTGTGTGAACGCGGGACATATCTTTAATTTTGAAGACGTCCGCATACTAAATAGGGAGTCATACCTGAGTAATCGATTGATTTATGAGATGCTGCAGATAAGTGTCCATGACTCAGTGAACTCTAGATCTGATATTCAACAACTCAGCAGATTTTATTACTCCCTATTGAAAATGAAAATGAACCAACTAACAAGAGGTGGAAGATGAAATGAGATCAACTTTTATTTTCTAAACCCCTCTCAATTTCACTCTTGATTTCTCAGCACATCACACGCGTGGGTACGCCTATGTCTTTTTACCTTTTTTACCTTGTTTCATTTCCCGATCAGCTGTTTCTTTAATTTCACCTCCGTCTGTCGGCATATCGTTGTATCGGTCGCACTGTTGTCGTCCCCGCTTTTCAATCAATTATACATGATTTTAACATTAAATATTGGAGAATGGATTTGAGATTTCATGGAGTGATTTTGGGAGGATACATTTGTCTAGTTTGTAAGTACTATGTACGTTTATGTATAACATATATTTTGTTTTTAATATGTAATTTTTATAGAAGAGAAAGAGAAAGAACTTTTTCAGGCTGTGTACACGTTCCTTATATTTTCAAGTTACTGTATAGATATATTAACCACACCATCTTTTCTTGTGATATTTTTCTAGTCAACAACTTATAATGTAGCTCGTGTTTGCTCTTTTATTTAACTTTTTTATTTATTTGGTGTTCAAAATTGTCTTCTCATAACTTTTGTAGAGCCCTGAAGATGGAAAAATACATTTCCGAAACGTCGGCGAACTGACAGAGTATCATTCTCCTGCTTACTTCTGATCCTTACACCACCAAACCTATTTTGAATAAGTATTGTACACTCCATATCCTAAGACAGTATGATATTCCGGCAAAGGAGCAAATAGGTCATTTTAGGGGGGTCTAACGCCTTGCTCATTTTTGACTGAAAAAATCGAGATTTCAAAATTGAATTTTTGTAGTAAGATGGTAGCCATATCAACGCTGATTACAAAACCGTAAATCCCGAATGGATCAGACAAAAATAACAGGAGATATCGCACATTGAAATTTGCACTTTTTGGAAAGTGCCATTTCCAAGATGAACATCTAAACGGAGAGAGATAGGCTTTCGGGAATGCTTGCAATAGATTCAGCGTATTCGAGAAATCATATCTTTATAACAATTTTCAAGATATTGGACAGTGTTCAGGAAAAAATCGAATTTATTGTTTTTCCATTTTTTATTTTCGAGTTGACTTCGAGGAGCTCTCTGGAGTGCAATTCTCCATGGAATCATCAACTGTTTAGTTTGGTGGAATCTAGAAAGTAAGTTTCGTACACTCCATATCCTAAGACAGTAGTAGGACACCCTGATTTTTAGGCAGAGGAGCAAATAGGTCATTTTAGGGGGTTCTAACCCCTTGCTCATTTTTGTCTGAAAAAATCGAGATTTTCAAAATTGGGTTTGTGTGCTAGGATGGAAGCCTTATCAACGCTGATTACAGAACCGTAAATCCTGAATGGATCAGACGAAAATGACAGGAGATATCGCAGATTGAAATTTGCGATTTTTGAAAATTGCCATAAGATGAAAATCTAAACAGAGGGAGATAGGCTTTCGAGAATGCTTTCAATAGATTCAGCTTTTTCGAGAACCCATATTTTCATAACAATTTTTCAGATTTTTGACACTGTTTAGCATAAAATCGAATTTATTGTTTTTCCATTTTTCATTTTCGAGTTGACTTCGAAGAGCTCCCTGGAGTTCAATTCTCTATGAAATCATCAACTGTTTAGTTTTGTGGAATCAACAAAGTAAGTTTTGTACACTCCATATCCTAAGACAGAACTAGGACACCATGATTTTCCGGCAGAGGAGCAAATAGTTCATTTTAGGGGGGTCTAACCCATTGCTCATTTTTGACTAAAAAAAAATCAAGATTTTCAAAATTGAGTTTTTGTATCAGGATGGAAGCCATATCATCGCTTATTACAAAACCTAAAATCTCAAATGGATCAGACGAATATAACAGGAGATATCGCACATTGAAATTTGCACTTTTTGAAAAATGCCATTTCCAAGATGAACATCTAAACGGATAGAGATAGGCTGTCGGAAATGCTCGCAATAGATTCCGCGTATTCGGGAACCAATTTTTCTTCACCAATTTTTCAGATATCTGACAATGTTCAGAAAAAAATCGAGTTTATTGTTTTTTCATTTTTTATTTTCGAGTTGAATTCGAAGAGCTCTCTGGAGTGCAATTCTCTATGGAATCATCAACTGTTTAGTTTGGTTGAATCAACAAAGTAAGTATTGTACACTCCATATCCTAAGACAGTAGTAGGACACCCTGATTTTTAGGCAGAGGAGCAAATAGGTCATTTTAGGGGGCTCTAACCCCTTGCTCATTTTTGTCTTAAAAAAATCGAGATTTTCAAAATTGAGTTTCTGTATAAGGATGGTAGCCATATCAACGCTGATTACAAAACCGTAAATCCCGAATGGATCAGACGAAAATAACAGGAGATATCGCACATTGAAATTTGCACTTTTTGGAAAATGCCATTTCCAAGATGAACATCTAAACGGAGAGAGAGAGAGAGAGAGAGAGAGAGTTTATTGGTGTTCTTACAATTTCATGAATTGCTTACACAGGTCATAGGTATAATGAAACAAAATATAGTTACACAAAATTTCACAAAGCATTAAACAACACCAAATACAGTATCAGATAGGGAGTTTTCGCAGAAGCAGTGTGAGCACAGGTAACGAGTGATTAAAACAGCGTATATAAAATTATAACAACGGATGGTGTATATGTAAAATAATAAATTAAGTGTATAAATAAAACAATAAATTGTGTGTATATAGATAAAATCAATGTAGAGTTAAAATATACAAACAATAAAAAGACAGTGTATATAAATGAAGTCGAATTGTATGGACATATGCAGAATGAAGTTATGCTTTCCAAAAAGAAATGAATTCCTCTACTGAATAAAAAACGTTACTGATTAATATGTCCTTCATTTCCTTTCGAAATTTGGAATACGTTAAGTTCCTGAATCTAAGGGGTAGTTTATTATACAGCGATATCGCACAGTACTCCGGACTCTTTTGAGATTTTTTCAATCTGAGAAAGTTTTTCCTGATGTGGTATTTATTTCTCGTATCATAATTGTGTACATCGGATTGCAAACGATAATTTTTATCACTACCATGAATATACAATAAGTTTTCAAGTATAAATATAGATGGAAATGTTAGTAGTTCGAGTTTCTTAAAAACTTGTTTGCAACATTCTCTATATCCTATGCCCCCCAGAATCCTAACTGCACGTCTCTGCAGTCTGAAGACTGATTCACGTTGGGCGCAGTTTCCCCACAATATTACCCCATACCTCAGTCTAGACTCCACCAAGGCAAAGTAGACCGACCTCAGCGTTCTCTCCGATAACGAGTATGAGAGAACTCTCAAGGCAAATGTATTTCTGCTGAGAGTCGATGTCAGCTCATCCGCATGAGCATTCCATGTGAGCGAAGCATCAAGATGTACGCCCAAAAACTTTACTATGTCAGTGATATTTCTGTCATTCTTACATCTCAGACTCAGGAATAGAGATTGTGTCTTGCTGTTGTTCATGCTTAGACCATTAGCTATGAACCACTCGAAAGTCCCCGCCAGAGTAGCTCGCTCCATTTCATACAAACTCTCAATATCCTCTGACCCAATCTCCACTGTGGTGTCATCAACAAATTGTATGGTTTTGACTTCAGGAACATAATCAGGCAGATCGTTAATATAAACTATGAATAAAGCAGGACCAAGATTGGACCCTTGTGTAACACCAATGGTCAAGTCTCTCATACCCGAATAAATCCCATCCGCCAAAACCACCTGCCTTCTGTCGCTCAGAAAGGAACCGATGAGCTTTATCGCCGAGAGATCGAATCCATATTTCTTTAACTTATAAAGAAGCTTGTCCGCTGCAACACAATCAAAAGCTTTGGACAGGTCTATGAATGAGGCCAAGCAATGTTTACCCTGTTCAAAACATTCAACTGTGAAATCAACAAAGTTGATAATCGCCTGTATCGTATTTTTACCTCTTCTATAGCCGAATTGACTACTTGAAAATAATTCATTTTCCTCGAAATATTTTATCACTTGGGTGGCTATTATTTTTTCAATAATTTTGGAGAATATTGGAACTAGTGAAATGGGCCTATAATTTCCTTCATCGCTACGATCACCTTTTTTGTGAATAGGGATTACTTTAGAGATTTTCAAGCATTCTGGAAAGCATCCTGCTGTTAAACATTTGTTTATGAGTTTAGTGAGAGGAAGGATGATTCCGTTTATATTGGATTTAATTATCCGAACTGATAAACCGTAGAAGTCAGTGCTTCGGCTATTTTTCATATTTTTCACTACTTCGCGCACCTCATTGAAACTTACCTCACGGAATTCAAACTTGATGGTGGGCGGCACTTGTTTTTTGAATGATTCATCAAATTTTATTGTAGGTCTGGGAAGATGTGATACGATTTCCTCCGGAATTGTTGAGAAATAATGATTCAACACATCTGGAGCAATACCTATAGGAGTTGAAGCTTTTGTTTCTTGTAAATGGTCATTTACTAATTGCCACGCTGTTTTACATTTATTATTCGAGCGTTTTATTTTACCATCATAGTAGGAAACTTTAGCTTTCCTTATTTCCTTTCTGTATCTCCTAGTCAGATTGTTTCTAATACTTAGAAGATTGTCCGATTTATACCTTGCGTACAATTCCCGAACAAGTAGCAATGACGATCTCATCTCTCGAAGCTCTCGAGAAAACCACCCACAATCCCTATTCGAGTTATTCACCCTTTCATTCCGCATAGGAAAGGACATCTTGAAGATATCCACAATTATATCATGGAATTTTTGAAAACACTCGCTACAATCAGATTCAGCACCCACAAAACTCCAATTAACTTTTTCGAGCTCATGATGCATAGTGTTAAAACCTCTCTGTGTAAGAGGCCTTATTGCCCTGTGGACATTGTTAGATTTTGAGCCAGAGCTGCTCACCTGCAAAAACTGAGCATCATGATCTGAAAACTCTGTTGCTATCACACCCATGCGCTCATTATGTGTATCGAAGTTTGTGAATATGTTATCAATGCAAGCCTTATTTCTGGTTGGTTCAAATATTTTTTGTTTAAAACCAAAAGTCGTCAAAAGATCAACAACTGCTTTTGCCTCCCTATCTAAAACAAAATCAACATCACAACTTTTACTAAACTTGACATTAAAGTCCCCACATATTATTACTCTATCTTTCTTAACACTGAAGCAATTGAGGACCGACTCTAAGTTCGAAATGAACATATCAAAGTTTCTAGATGGTGATGAGTAAATACATATAATTATGAAGCCTGTATTGAGAATCTTGACAGCGGACAACTCGCAGTGTAATTCTATGGATTTTCCCCTGATATTATCAATGGTTGAACACTCTGAACAGACCATTTGGGAATTTACCAGTATCATTGTTCCTCCTTGTTTTAATGTTTGCCTAGTGAAGGCATGTCCTACATACCAATCGTCAATGCACATGCCCTTGGATTCCTCCTCCTTGAGCCAATGTTCGGTAAGGCATATCACGTCATATTTTATTGGTTGAGCGTAAATCATACCCTCCAAGTCATTTATTTTGTTTCTGATACATTGAGCATTTAAATGTAATAAATTGAGACTATCAACATTTTGAATGTGATTAATCAATCGGTCGTTATCGGGAATAATTACATTATTTATGCCCTTGTCATTTTCTTCAGAAAAAATTTCGATACGTATGCTCCATCAGGCCAGGAGTTACAGTTTTTGGCTGTATTTATGCTTGACTCGTCAATAATGACCTTAAAGGAACTATATTTATCTGGTATTTTTGATTTCAGTGCTACGCACTCTGCTTCTGGAAAGGTTTTCCTCACCATATTTTCAAAATCCTCTACTTTAGTGTTAGGGGTAATTCTGGAAACGAATAATGCGGTCTTTTTTCCAATTGCTTTAATTGGATTGTCTCTACTCTCACCAATTATATTCCAGTGATGTCTTTTGGTCTTCAATGTTTTGTTATTGGACTTGTTAGTATTGTTTATGTTTACGATGTCGATCTGTGTGTCAGATGTCGTTTTATCGACATTATTGACAGCAATTGGATCAATGTTCGATTTAATTGACCTACTCTTCTTAGTTTCTACAATTTTCCAATCCTGTTCCTCTCCTTTATTTTTGTTCTGTTCTCTCTCTAATGTCAACGATTCATCTACTCCACTATATGTTGATTTCACACAATTACTTGATGAATCTGATAAAGATAGAGATTTGTTTACAGATTTCAATATTGGACTATTATTTTTGCTTTTGCGTTTTTTTGTCAAATTTTGATCAACCCCTTTCAATAACTCGAAGTTTTCAAGAAGGTTCACCTGCTTTTTAAGGATATTGATTTTATCATGCAATTCCTCTATCAGTATGTCTTTTTGTTTTATGAGTAGATCTTTACAGTCTTACATTTTTCCTTCTCGTAATCAATCACCGCTGAAATGTCCCCATTGGAAGCCTCAATTTCATGTGTGCTGTAGTCATCTGTGTTATGCACAATGGATTTATCATATAAGGATTCATTTATATTAGTTATTCTCATTTTGAGCTGTTTGATTTCTTCATCTTTGATTTCGCACTGACAGTTTTTGTTGGTTATGTTTGCACAACAAATTATAACTCCTTCAGAACTGACGTAAGTGCCACTAATTTTCAACACACAACTAGGGTGATAATTTGTTTTACATTTACCACATATTATATAATTTTTGACTTCTTTGGAGCACTTTTTGCACGTAACATCGGAAGTCGGACCACTCTTCGGCGCCATGTTGACGAATGTTGAGAGAGAGATAGGCTTTCGAGAATGCTTGCAATAGATTCAGCTTTTTCGAGAACCCATATTTTCATAACAATTTTTCAGATATTTGACACTGTTTAGCAAACAATCGTATTTGTTTTTTTTCCATTTTTCATTTTCGATATGAATTCGAAGAGCTCCCTGGAGTGCAATTCTCTATTATATCATCAACAGTTTAGTTTGGTGGAATCAACAAAGTAAGTATTGTACACTCCATATCCTAAGACAGTATGATATTCCGGCAAAGGAGCAAACAGGTCATTTTAGGGGGGTCTAACCCCTTGCTCATTTTTGACTGAAAAAATCGAGATTTCAAAATTGAATTTTTGTAGTAAGATGGTAGCCATATCAACGCTGATTACAAAACCGTAAATCCCGAATGGATCAGACGAAAATAACAGGAGATATCGCACATTGAAATTTGCACTTTTTGGAAAATGCCATTTCCAAGATGAACATCTAAACGGAGAGAGATAGGCTTTCGGGAATGCTTGCAATAGATTCAGCGTATTCGAGAAATCATATCTTTAAAACAGTTTTCAAGATATTGGACAGTGTTCAGGAAAAAATCGAATTTATTGTTTTTCCATTTTTTATTTTCGAGTTGACTTCGAGGAGCTCTCTGGAGTGCAATTCTCCATGGAATCATCAACTGTTGAGTTTGGTGGAATCTAGAAATTAAGTTTCGTATACTCCATATCCTAAGACAGTAGTAGGACACCCTGATTTTTAGGCAGAGGAGCAAATAGGTCATTTTAGGGGGTTCTAACCCCTTGCTCATTTTTGTCTGAAAAAATCGAGATTTTCAAAATTGGGTTTGTGTGCTAGGATGGAAGCCTTATCAACGCTGATTACAGAACCGTAAATCCCGAATGGATCAGACGAAAATGACAGGAGATATCGCACATTGAAATTTGCACTTTTTGGAAAATGCCATTTCCAAGATGAACATCTAAACGGAGAGAGATAGGCTTTCAAGAATGCTTGCAATAGATTCAGCTCTTTCGAGAACCCATATTTTCCTAACAATTTTTCAGATATTTGACACTGTTTAGCAAACAATCGTATTTATTGTTTTTCCATTTTTCATTTTCGAGTTGAATTCGAAGAGCTCCCTGGAGTGCAATTCTCTATGATATCATCAACTGTTTAGTTTGGTGGAATCAACAAAGTAAGTATTGTACACTCCATATCCTAAGACAATAGTAGGACACCATGATATTCCGGCAAAGGAGCAAATAGGTCATTTTAGGGGGGTCTAACCCCTTGCTCATTTTTGACTAAAAAAATCGAGATTTTCAAAATTGAGTTTTTGTAGTAATATGGTAGCCATATCAACGCTGATTACAAAACCGTAAATCCCGAATGGATCAGACGAAAATAACAGGAGATATCGCACATTGAAATTTGCACTTTTTGGAAAATGCCATTTCCAAGATGAACATCTGAACGGAGAGAGATAGGCTTTCGGGAATGCTTGCAATAGATTCAGCGTATTCGAGAAATCATATCTTCATAACAATTTTTAAGATATTGGACAGTGTTCAGGAAAAAATCGAATTTATTGTTTTTCCATTTTTTATTTTCGAGTTGACTTCGAGGAGCTCTCTGGAGTGCAATTCTGAATGGAATCATCAACTGTTTAGTTTGGTGGAATCTAGAAAGTAAGTTTCGTACACTCCATATCCTAAGACAGTAGTAGGACACCCTGATTTTTAGGCAGAGGAGCAAATAGGTCATTTTAGGGGGGTCAAACCCCTTGCTCATTTTTGACCAAAAAAATCAAGATTTTCAAAATTGGGTTTTTGTGCTAGGATGGAAGCCTCATCAACGCTGATTACAAAACCGTAAATCCCGAATATATCAGACGAAAACAACAGGAGATATCGCAGATTGAAATTTGCGATTTTTGAAAATTGCCATTTCTAAGATGAAAATCTAAACGGAGGGAGATAGGCTCTCGAGAATGCTGGCAATAGATTCAGCTTTTTCGAGAACCCATATTTTCTTAACGATTTTTCAGTTATTCAACACTGTTTAGCAAAAAATCGAATTTATTGTTTTTCCATTTTTCATTTTCGAGTTGAGTTCGAAGAGCTCTCTGGAGTGCAATTCTCTATGGAATCATCAACTGTTCAGTTTGGTGGAATTAAAAAAGTAAGTATTGTACACTCCATATCCTAAGACAGTAGTAGGACACTATGATTTTCAGGCAGAGGAGCCAATATGTCATTTTATGGGGGTCTAACCCCTTGTTCATTTTTGACCAAAAAAATCGAGATTTTCAAAATTGGGTTTGTGTGCTAGGATGGAAGCCTTATCAACGCTGATTACAAAACCGTAAATCCCGAATGCATCAGACGAAAATAACAGGAGATATCGCAGATTGAAATTTGCGATTTTTGAAAATTGCCATTTCTAAGATGAAAATCTAAACGGGGGGAGATAGGCTCTCGAGAATGCTTGCAATAGATTCAGCTTTTTCGAGAACCCATATTTTCTTAACGATTTTTCAATTATTCGACACTGTTTAGCAAAAAATCGAATTTATTGTTTTTCCATTTTATATTTTCGATTTGAATTCCAAGAGCTCCCTGGAGTGCAATTCTATATGGAATCATCAACTGTTTAGTTTGGTGGAATCAACAAAGTTAGTATTGTATACTCCATATCCTAAGACAGTAGTAGGACACCCTGATTTTTAGGCAGAGGAGCAAATAGGTCATTTCAGGGGGGTCAAACCCCTTGCTCATTTTTGACCAAAAAAATCGGGATTTTCAAAATTGAGTTTGTGTTCTAGGATGGAAGTCTTATCAACGCTGATTACAAAACCGTGAATCCCGAATGCATCAGACGAAAATAACAGGAGATATCGCAGATTGAAATTTGCGATTTTTGAAAATTGCCATTTCCAAGATGAAAATCTAAACGGAGGGAGATACGCTCTCAAGAATGCTTGCAATAGATTAAGCTTTTTCGGGAACCCATATTTTCATAAGAATTTCTCAGATATTCGACACTGTTCAGCAAAAAATCGATTTTATTGTTTTTCCATGTTTCATTTTCGAGTTGAATTCGAAGAGCTCCCTGGAGTGCAATGCTCTATGATATCATCAACTGTTTAGTTTGGTGGAATCAACAAAGTAAGTATTGTACACTCAATATCCTAAGACAGTAGTAGGACACCCTGATTTTTAGGCAGAGGAGCAAATAGTTCATTTTAGGGGGTTCTAACCCCTTGCTCATTTTTGACCAAAAAAATCGAGATTTTCAAAATTGAGTTTGTGTGCTAGGATGGAAGCCTCATCAACGCTGATTACAAAACCGTGAATCCCGAATGCATCAGACGAAAATGACAGGAGATATCGCACATTGAAATTTGCACTTTTTGGAAAATGCCATTTCCAAGATGAACATCTAAACGGAGAGAGATAGGCTTTCAAGAATGCTTGCAATAGATTCAGCTCTTTCGAGAACCCATATTTTCCTAACAATTTTTCAGATATTTGACACTGTTTAGCAAACAATCGTATTTATTGTTTTTCCATTTTTCATTTTCGAGTTGAATTCGAAGAGCTCCCTGGAGTGCAATTCTCTATGATATCATCAACTGTTTAGTTTGGTGGAATCAACAAAGTAAGTATTGTACACTCCATATCCTAAGACAATAGTAGGACACCATGATATTCCGGCAAAGGAGCAAATAGGTCATTTTAGGGGGGTCTAACCCCTTGCTCATTTTTGACTAAAAAAATCGAGATTTTCAAAATTGAGTTTTTGTAGTAATATGGTAGCCATATCAACGCTGATTACAAAACCGTAAATCCCGAATGGATCAGACGAAAATAACAGGAGATATCGCACATTGAAATTTGCACTTTTTGGAAAATGCCATTTCCAAGATGAACATCTGAACGGAGAGAGATAGGCTTTCGGGAATGCTTGCAATAGATTCAGCGTATTCGAGAAATCATATCTTCATAACAATTTTTAAGATATTGGACAGTGTTCAGGAAAAAATCGAATTTATTGTTTTTCCATTTTTTATTTTCGAGTTGACTTCGAGGAGCTCTCTGGAGTGCAATTCTGAATGGAATCATCAACTGTTTAGTTTGGTGGAATCTAGAAAGTAAGTTTCGTACACTCCATATCCTAAGACAGTAGTAGGACACCCTGATTTTTAGGCAGAGGAGCAAATAGGTCATTTTAGGGGGGTCAAACCCCTTGCTCATTTTTGACCAAAAAAATCAAGATTTTCAAAATTGGGTTTTTGTGCTAGGATGGAAGCCTCATCAACGCTGATTACAAAACCGTAAATCCCGAATATATCAGACGAAAACAACAGGAGATATCGCAGATTGAAATTTGCGATTTTTGAAAATTGCCACTTCCAAGATGAAAATCTAAACGGAGGGAGATACGCTCTCAAGAATGCTTGCAATAGATTAAGCTTTTTCGGGAACCCATATTTTCATAAAAATTTCTCAGATATTCGACACTGTTCAGCAAAAAATCGATTTTATTGTTTTTCCATTTTTCATTTTCGAGTTGAGTTCGAAGAGCTCTCTGGAGTGCAATTCTCTATGGAATCATCAACTGTTTAGTTTGGTGGAATGAAAAAAGTAAGTTTTGTACACTCCATATCCTAAGACAGTAGTAGGACACTATGATTTTCAGGCAGAGGAGCCAATATGTCATTTTATGGGGGTCTAACCCCGTGTTCATTTTTGACCAAAAAAATCGAGATTTTCAAAATTGGGTTTGTGTGCTAGGATGGAAGCCTTATCAACGCTGATTACAAAACCGTAAATCCCGAATGCATCAGACGAAAATAACAGGAGATATCGCAGATTGAAATTTGCGATTTTTGAAAATTGCCATTTCTAAAATGAAAATCTAAACGGGGGGAGATAGGCTCTCGAGAATGCTTGCAATAGATTCAGCTTTTTCGAGAACCCATATTTTCTTAACGATTTTTCAATTATTCGACACTGTTTAGCAAAAAATCGAATTTATTGTTTTTCCATTTTATATTTTCGATTTGAATTCCAAGAGCTCCCTGGAGTGCAATTCTATATGGAATCATCAACTGTTTAGTTTGGTGGAATCAACAAAGTTAGTATTGTATACTCCATATCCTAAGACAGTAGTAGGACACCCTGATTTTTAGGCAGAGAAGCAAATAGGTCATTTCAGGGGGGTCAAACCCCTTGCTCATTTTTGACCAAAAAAATCGGGATTTTCAAAATTGAGTTTGTGTGCTAGGATGGAAGTCTTATCAACGCTGATTACAAAACCCTGAATCCCGAATGCATCAGACGAAAATAACAGGAGATATCGCAGATTGAAATTTGCAATTTTTGAAAATTGCCATTTCCAAGATGAAAATCTAAACGGAGGGAGATAGGCTCTCAAGAATGCTTGCAATATATTAAGCTTTTTCGGGAACCCATATTCTCTGAAAAATTTCTCAGATATTCGACACTGTTGAGCAAAAAATCGATTTTATTGTTTTTCCATGTTTCATTTTCGAGTTGAATTCGAAGACCTCTATGGAGTGCAATGCTCTATGATATCATCAACTGTTTGGTTTGGTGAAATCAACAAAATTAGTATTGTACACTCCATATCCTAAGACAGTAGTAGGACACCCTGATTTTTAGGCAGAGCAGCAAATAAGTCATTCTAGGGGGGGTCTAACCCCTTGCTAATTTTTGACCAAAAAAAACTCGAGATTTTCAAAATTGAGTTTGTGTGCTAGGATGGAAGCCTTATCAACTCTGATTATAGAACCGTAAATCCCGAATGGATAAGACGAAAATTACAGGAGATATCGCAGATTGAAATTTGCGATTTTTGAAAATTGCCATAAGATGAAAATCTAAACAGAGGGAGATAGGCTTTCGAGAATGCTTTCAATAGATTCAGCTTTTTCGAGAACCCATATTTTCATAACATTTTTTCAGATTTTTGACACTGTTTAGCATAAAATCGAATTTATTGTTTTTCCATTTTTCATTTTCGAGTTGAATTCGAAGAGCTCCCTGGAGTTCAATTCTCTATGAAATCATCAACTGTTTAGTTTCTTGGAATCAACACAGTAAGTTTTGTACACTCCATATCCTAAGACAGAACTAGGACACCATGATTTTCCGGCAGAGGAGCAAATAGTTCATTTTAGGGGGGTCTAACGCATTGCTCATTTTTGACTAAAAAAAAATCAAGATTTTCAAAATTGAGTTTTTGTATCAGGATGGAAGCCATATCATCGCTTATTACAAAACCTAAAATCTCAAATGGATCAGACGAATATAACAGGAGATATCGCACATTGAAATTTGCACTTTTTGAAAAATGCCATTTCCAAGATGAACATCTAAACGGATAGAGATAGGCTGTCGGAAATGCTCGCAATAGATTCCGCGTATTCGGGAACCAATTTTTCTTCACCAATTTTTCAGATATCTGACAATGTTCAGAAAAAAATCGAGTTTATTGTTTTTCCATTTTTTATTTTCGAGTTGAATTCGAAGAGCTCTCTGGAGTGCAATTCTCTATGGAATCATCAACTGTTTAGTTTGGTGGAATCAACAAAGTAAGTATTGTACACTCCATATCCTAAGACAGTAGTAGGACACCCTGATTTTTAGGCAGAGGAGCAAATAGGTCATTTTAGGGGGCTCTAACCCCTTGCTCATTTTTGTCTTAAAAAAATCGAGATTTTCAAAATTGAGTTTCTGTATAAGGATGGTAGCCATATCAACGCTGATTACAAAACCGTAAATCCCGAATGGATCAGACGAAAATAACAGGAGATATCGCACATTGAAATTTGCACTTTTTGGAAAATGCCATTTCCAAGATGAACATCTAAACGGAGAGAGATAGGCTTTCGAGAATGCTTGCAATAGATTCAGCTTTTTCGAGAACCCATATTTTCATAACAATTTTTCAGATATTTGACACTGTTTAGCAAACAATCGTATTTGTTGTTTTTCCATTTTTCATTTTCGATTTGAATTCGAAGAGCTCCCTGGAGTGCAATTCTCTATTATATCATCAACATTTTAGTTTGGTGGAATCAACAAAGTAAGTATTGTACACTCCATATCCTAAGACAGTATGATATTCCGGCAAAGGAGCAAATAGGTCATTTTAGGGGGGTCTAACCCCTTCCTCATTTTTGACTGAAAAAATCGACATTTCAAAATTGAATTTTTGTAGTAAGATGGTAGCCATATCAACGCTGATTACAAAACCGTAAATCCCGAATGGATCAGACAAAAATAACAGGAGATATCGCCCATTGAAATTTGCACTTTTCGGAAAATGCCATTTCCAAGATGAACATCTAAACGGAGAGAGATAGGCTTTCGGGAATGCTTGCAATAGATTCAGCGTATTCGAGAAATCATATCTTTATAACAATTTTCAAGATATTGGACAGTGTTCAGGAAAAAATCGAATTTATTGTTTTTCCATTTTTTATTTTCGAGTTGACTTCGAGGAGCTCTCTGGAGTGCAATTCTCCATGGAATCATCAACTGTTTAGCTTGGTGGAATCTAGAAAGTAAGTTTCGTACACTCCATATCCTAAGACAGTAGTAGGACACCCTGATTTTTAGGCAGAGGAGCAAATAGGTCATTTTAGGGGGTTCTAACCCCTTGCTCATTTTTGTCTGAAAAAATCGAGATTTTCAAAATTGGGTTTGTGTGCTAGGATGGAAGCCTTATCAACGCTGATTACAGAACCGTAAATCCCGAATGGATCAGACGAAAATGACAGGAGATATCGCAGATTGAAATTTGCGATTTTTGAAAATTGCCATAAGATGAAAATCTAAACAGAGGGAGATAGGCTTTCGAGAATGCTTTCAATAGATTCAGCTTTTTCGAGAACCCATATTTTCATAACCATTTTTCAGATTTTTGACACTGTTTAGCATAAAATCGAATTTATTGTTTTTCCATTTTTCATTTTCGAGTTGACTTCGAAGAGCTCCCTGGAGTTCAATTCTCTATGAAATCATCAACTGTTTAGTTTTGTGGAATCAACAAAGTAAGTTTTGTACACTCCATATCCTAAGACAGAACTAGGACACCATGATTTTCCGGCAGAGGAGCAAATAGTTCATTTTAGGGGGGTCTAACCCATTGCTCATTTTTGACTAAAAAAAAATCAAGATTTTCAAAATTGAGTTTTTGTATCAGGATGGAAGCCATATCATCGCTTATTACAAAACCTAAAATCTCAAATGGATCAGACGAATATAACAGGAGATATCGCACATTGAAATTTGCACTTTTTGAAAAATGCCATTTCCAAGATGAACATCTAAACGGATAGAGATAGGCTGTCGGAAATGCTCGCAATAGATTCCGCGTATTCGGGAACCAATTTTTCTTCACCAATTTTTCAGATATCTGACAATGTTCAGAAAAAAATCGAGTTTATTGTTTTTTCATTTTTTATTTTCGAGTTGAATTCGAAGAGCTCTCTGGAGTGCAATTCTCTATGGAATCATCAACTGTTTAGTTTGGTGGAATCAAAAAAGTAAGTATTGTACACTCCATATCCTAAGACAGTAGTAGGACACCCTGATTTTTAGGCAGAGGAGCAAATAGGTCATTTTAGGGGGCTCTAACCCCTTGCTCATTTTTGTCTTAAAAAAATCGAGATTTTCAAAATTGAGTTTCTGTATAAGGATGGTAGCCATATCAACGCTGATTACAAAACCGTAAATCCCGAATGGATCAGACGAAAATAACAGGAGATATCGCACATTGAAATTTGCACTTTTTGGAAAATGCCATTTCCAAGATGAACATCTAAACGGAGAGAGATAGGCTTTCGAGAATGCTTGCAATAGATTCAGCTTTTTCGAGAACCCATATTTTCATAACAATTTTTCAGATATTTGACACTGTTTAGCAAACAATCGTATTTGTTTTTTTTCCATTTTTCATTTTCGATTTGAATTCGAAGAGCTCCCTGGAGTGCAATTCTCTATTATATCATCAACAGTTTAGTTTGGTGGAATCAACAAAGTAAGTATTGTACACTCCATATCCTAAGACAGTATGATATTCCGGCAAAGGAGCAAATAGGTCATTTTAGGGGGGTCTAACCCCTTGCTCATTTTTGACTGAAAAAATCGAGATTTCAAAATTGAATTTTTGTAGTAAGATGGTAGCCATATCAACGCTGATTACAAAACCGTAAATCCCGAATGGATCAGACGAAAATAACAGGAGATATCGCACATTGAAATTTGCACTTTTTGGAAAATGCCATTTCCAAGATGAACATCTAAACGGAGAGAGATAGGCTTTCGGGAATGCTTGCAATAGATTCAGCGTATTCGAGAAATCATATCTTTATAACAATTTTCAAGATATTGGACAGTGTTCAGGAAAAAATCGAATTTATTGTTTTTCCATTTTTTATTTTCGAGTTGACTTCGAGGAGCTCTCTGGAGTGCAATTCTCCATGGAATCATCAACTGTTTAGTTTGGTGGAATCTAGAAAGTAAGTTTCGTATACTCCATATCCTAAGACAGTAGTAGGACACCCTGATTTTTAGGCAGAGGAGCAAATAGGTCATTTTAGGGGGTTCTAACCCCTTGCTCATTTTTGTCTGAAAAAATCGAGATTTTCAAAATTGGGTTTGTGTGCTAGGATGGAAGCCTTATCAACGCTGATTACAGAACCGTAAATCCCGAATGGATCAGACGAAAATGACAGGAGATATCGCACATTGAAATTTGCACTTTTTGGAAAATGCCATTTCCAAGATGAACATCTAAACGGAGAGAGATAGGCTTTCAAGAATGCTTGCAATAGATTCAGCTCTTTCGAGAACCCATATTTTCCTAACAATTTTTCAGATATTTGACACTGTTTAGCAAACAATCGTATTTATTGTTTTTCCATTTTTCATTTTCGAGTTGAATTCGAAGAGCTCCCTGGAGTGCAATTCTCTATGATATCATCAACTGTTTAGTTTGGTGGAATCAACAAAGTAAGTATTGTACACTTCATATCCTAAGACAATAGTAGGACACCATGATATTCCGGCAAAGGAGCAAATAGGTCATTTTAGGGGGGTCTAACCCCTTGCTCATTTTTGACTAAAAAAATCGAGATTTTCAAAATTGAGTTTTTGTAGTAATATGGTAGCCATATCAACGCTGATTACAAAACCGTAAATCCTGAATGGATCAGACGAAAATAACAGGAGATATCGCACATTGAAATTTGCACTTTTTGGAAAATGCCATTTCCAAGATGAACATCTGAACGGAGAGAGATAGGCTTTCGGGAATGCTTGCAATAGATTCAGCGTATTCGAGAAATCATATCTTCATAACAATTTTTAAGATATTGGACAGTGTTCAGGAAAAAATCGAATTTATTGTTTTTCCATTTTTTATTTTCGAGTTGACTTCGAGGAGCTCTCTGGAGTGCAATTCTGAATGGAATCATCAACTGTTTAGTTTGGTGGAATCTAGAAAGTAAGTTTCGTACACTCCATATCCTAAGACAGTAGTAGGACACCCTGATTTCTAGGCAGTGGAGCAAATATGTCATTTTAGGGGGGTCAAACCCCTTGCTCATTTTTGACCAAAAAAATCAAGATTTTCAAAATTGGGTTTTTGTGCTAGGATGGAAGCCTCATCAACGCTGATTACAAAACCGTAAATCCCGAATGGATCAGACGAAAATAACAAGAGATATCGCACATTGAAATTTGCACTTTTTGGAAAATGCCATTTCCAAGATGCACATCTAAACGGAGAGAGATAGGCTTTCGGGAATGCTTGCAATAGATTCAGCGTATTCGAGAACCCATATCTTCATAACGATTTTCAAGATATTGGATAGTTGCAGGAAAAAATCGAATTTATTCTTTTTCCATTTTTCATTTTCGAGTTGACTTCGAAGAGCTCTCTGGAGTGCAATTCTCCATGGAATCATCAACTGTTTAGTTTGGTGGAATCTAGAAAGTAAGTTTTGTACACTCCATATCCTAAGACAGTAGTAGGACACCATGATTTTCAGGCAGAGGAGCCAATAAGTCATTTTAGAATGAACATCTCTCTGATCATTTCTGACCCAAAAAATCGAATTTTCAAAATTGAGTTTTTGTGCTAGGATGGAAGCCTTATCAACGCTGATAACAAAACCTGAAATCTCAAATAGATCAGAAGAATATAACAGGAGATATCGCACATTGAAATTTGCACTTTTTGAAAAATGCTATTTTCAAGATGAACATCTGAACGGAGAGAGATAGGCTTTCGAGAATGCTTGCAATAGATTCAGCGTATTCGAGAACCCATATCTTCATAACAATTTTTACGATATTTGACAGTGTTCAGGAAAAAATCGAATTTATTGTTTTTACATTTTTCATTTTTGAGTTGATTTCGAAGAGCTCTCTGGAGTGCAATTCTCTATGGAATCATCAACTGTTTAGTATGGTGGAATCAAGAAAGTAAGTATTGTACACTCCATATCCTAAGACAGTAGTAGGACACCATGATTTTCAGGCAGAGGAGCAAATAGGTCATTTTAGGGGGATCAAGCCCCTTGCTCATTTTTTACCAAAAAATCGAATTTTCAGAATTGAGTTTTTGTGCTGATTACAAAACCGTAATTCCCGAATGGATCAGACAAAAATAACAGGAGCTATCGCAGATTGAAATTTGCGATTTTTGAAAATTGCCATTTCCAAGATGAAAATCTATACGGAGAGAGAAAGGCTTTCGGGAATGCTTGCAATAGATTCAGCGTATTCGAGAACCCTTATCTTCATAACAATTTTTAAGATATTTGACAGTGTTCAGGAAAAAATCGAATTTATTGTTTTTCCATTTTTCATTTTCGAGTTGACTTCGAAGAGCTCCCTGGAGTGCAATTCTCTATGAAATCATCAACTGTTTAGTTTTGTGGAATCAACAAAGTAAGTTTTGTACACTCCATATCCTAAGACAGAACTAGGACAACATGATTTTCCGGCAGAGGAGCAAATAGTTCATTTTAGGGGGGTCTAACCCATTGCTCATTTTTGACTAAAAAAAAATCAAGATTTTCAAAATTGAGTTTTTGTATCAGGATGGAAGCCATATCATCGCTTATTACAAAACCTAAAATCTCAAATGGATCAGAAGAATATAACAGGAGATATCGCACATTGAAATTTGCACTTTTTGAAAAATGCCATTTCCAAGATGAACATCTAAACGGATAGAGATAGGCTGTCGGAAATGCTCGCAATAGATTCCGCGTATTCGGGAACCAATTTTTCTTCACCAATTTTTCAGATATCTGACAATGTTCAGAAAAAAATCGAGTTTATTGTTTTTCCATTTTTTATTTTCGAGTTGAATTCGAAGAGCTCTCTGGAGTGCAATTCTCTATGGAATCATCAACTGTTTAGTTTGGTGGAATCAACAAAGTAAGTATTGTACACTCCATATCCTAAGACAGTAGTAGGACACCCTGATTTTTAGGCAGAGGAGCAAATAGGTCATTTTAGCGGGCTCTAACCCCTTGCTCATTTTTGTCTTAAAAAAATCGAGATTTTCAAAATTGAGTTTCTGTATAAGGATGGTAGCCATATCAACGCTGATTACAAAACCGTAAATCCCGAATGGATCAGACGAAAATAACAGGAGATATCGCACATTGAAATTTGCACTTTTTGGAAAATGCCATTTCCAAGATGAACATCTAAACGGAGAGAGATAGGCTTTCGAGAATGCTTGCAATAGATTCAGCTTTTTCGAGAACCCATATTTTCATAACAATTTTTCAGATATTTGACACTGTTTAGCAAACAATCGTATTTGTTGTTTTTCCATTTTTCATTTTCGATTTGAATTCGAAGAGCTCCCTGGAGTGCAATTCTCTATTATATCATCAACAGTTTAGTTTGGTGGAATCAACAAAGTAAGTATTGTACACTCCATATCCTAAGACAGTATGATATTCCGGCAAAGGAGCAAATAGGTCATTTTAGGGGGGTCTAACCCCTTGCTCATTTGTGACTGAAAAAATCGAGATTTCAAAATTGAATTTTTGTAGTAAGATGGTAGCCATATCAACGCTGATTACAAAACCGTAAATCCCGAATGGATCAGACGAAAATAACAGGAGATATCGCACATTGAAATTTGCACTTTTCGGAAAATGCCATTTCCAAGATGAACATCTAAACGGAGAGAGATAGGCTTTCGGGAATGCTTGCAATAGATTCAGCGTATTCGAGAAATCATATCTTTATAACAATTTTCAAGATATTGGACAGTGTTCAGGAAAAAATCGAATTTATTGTTTTTCCATTTTTTATTTTCGAGTTGACTTCGAGGAGCTCTCTGGAGTGCAATTCTCCATGGAATCATCAACTGTTTAGTTTGGTGGAATCTAGAAAGTAAGTTTCGTACACTCCATATCCTAAGACAGTAGTAGGACACCATGATTTTCAGGCAGAGGAGCAAATAGGTCATTTTAGGGGGGTCAAGCCCCTTGCTCATTTTTTACCAAAAAATCGAATTTTCAGAATTGCGTTTTTGTGCTGATTACAAAACCGTAATTCTCGAATGGATCAGACGAAAATAACAGGAGCTATCGCAGATTGAAATTTGCGATTTTTGAAAATTGCCATTTCCAAGATGAAAATCTATACGGAGAGAGATAGGCTTTCGGGAATGCTTGCAATAGATTCAGCGTATTCGAGAACCCTTATCCTTATAACAATTTTTAAGATATTTGACAGTGTTCAGGAAAAAATCGAATTTATTGTTTTTACATTTTTCATTTTTGAGTTGATTTCGAAGAGCTCTCTGGAGTGCAATTCTCTATGGAATCATCAACTGTTTAGTTTGGTGGAATCAAGAAAGTAAGTATTGTACACTCCATATCCTAAGACAGTAGTAGGACACCATGATTTTCAGGCAGAGGAGCAAATAGGTCATTTTAGGGGGGTCTAACCCCTTGCTCATTTTTAACCAAAAAAATCGAGATTTTCGAAAATGAGTTTTTGAGCTAGGGTGAAAGCCTCAGTAACGCTGATTACAGAACCGTAAATCCTAAATGGATCAGACGAAAATAACAGGAGCTATCGCAGATTGAAATTTGCACTTTTTGGAAAATGCCATTTCCAAGATGAACATCTAAACGGAGAGAGATAGGCTTTCGAGAATGCTTGCAATAGATTCAGCTTCTTCATGAACCCATATTTCCATGAAAATTTCTCAGATATTCGAAACTGTCCAGCAAAAAATCGATTTTATTGTTTTTCCATGTTTCATTTTCGAGTTGACTTCGAGGAGCTCTCTGGAGTGCAATTCTCCATGGAATCATCAACTGTTTAGTTTGGTGGAATCTAGAAAGTAAGTTTTGTACACTCCATATCCTAAGACAGTAGTAGGACACCCTGATTTTTAGGCAGAGGAGCAAATATGTCATTTCAGGGGGTTCTAACCCCTTGCTCATTTTTGACCAAAAAAATCGAGATTTTCAAAATTGAGTTTGTGTGCTAGGATGGAAGCCTTATCAACGCTGATTACAGAACCGTCAATCCCGAATGGATCAGACGAAAATAACAGGAGATATCGCAGATTGAAATTTGCACTTTTTGGAAAATGCCATTTCCAAGATGAACATCTAAACGGAGAGAGATAGGCTGTCGGAAATGCTCGCAATAGATTCCGCGTATTCGAGAAATCATATCTTCATAACAATTTTCAAGATATTGGAAAGTGTTCAGGAAATAATCGAATTTATTTTTTTTCCATTTTTCATTTTCGAGTTGACTTCGAGGAGCTCTCTGGAGTGCAATTCTCCATGGAATCATCAACTGTTTAGTTTGGTGGAATCTAGAAAGTAAGTTTTGTACACTCCATATCCTAAGACAGTAGTAGGACACCCTGATTTTTAGGCAGAGGAGCAAATAGGTCATTTTAGGGGATTCTAACCTCTTGCTCATTTTTTACCAAAAAAATCGATATTTTCAAAATTGAGTTTGTGTGCTAGGATGGAAGCCTTATCAACGCTGATTACAGAACCGTCAATCATGAATGGATCAGACGAAAATAACAGGAGATATCGTAGATTGAAATTTGCGATTTTTGAAAATTGCCATTTCCAAGATGAAAATCTAAACGGAGGGAGATAGGCTTTCGAGAATGCTTTCAATAGATTCAGCTTTTTCGAGAACCCATATTTTCATAACAATTTTTCAGATATTTGACTTTTTTTTAGCAAAAAATCGAATTTATTGTTTTTCCATTTTTCATTTTCGAGTTGACTTCGAGGAGCTCTGTGGAGTGCAATTCTCCATGGAATCATCAACTGTTTAGTTTGGTGGAATCTAGAAAGTAAGTTTTGTACACTCCATATCCTAAGACAGTAGTAGGACACCCTGATTTATAGGCAAAGGAGCCAATAAGTCATTTTAGAATGAACATCTCTTTGATCATTTTCGACCCAAAAAATCGAATTTTCAAAATTGAGTTTTTGTGCTAGGATGGAAGCCTCATCAACGCTGATAACAAAACATGAAATCTCAAATAGATCAGAAGAATATAACAGGAGATATCGCACATTGAAATTTGCACTTTTTGAAAAATGCTATTTTCAAGATGAACATCTGAACGGAGAGAGATAGGCTTTCGGGAATGCTTGCAATAGATTCAGCGTATTCGAGAACCCATATCTTCATAACAATTTTCAAGATATTTGACAGTGTTCAGGAAAAAATCGAATTTATTGTTTTTACATTTTTCATTTTTGAGTTGATTTCGAAGAGCTCTCTGGAGTACAATTCTCTATGGAATCATCAACTGTTTAGTTTGGTGGAATCAAGAAGGTGAGTATTGTACACTCCATATCCTAAGACAGTAGTAGGACACCATGATATTCCGGCAAAGGAGCAAATAGGTCATTTTAGGGCGGTCTGACACCTTGCTCATTTTTGACTAAAAAAAATCGAGATTTTCAAACTTGAGTTTTTGTAGTAATATGGTAGCCATATCAACGCTGATTACAAAACCGTAAATCTCGAATGGATCAGACGAAAATAACAGGAGATATCGCACATTGAAATTTGCACTTTTTGGAAAATGCCATTTCCAAGATGAACATCTAAACGGAGAGAGATAGGCTTTCGGGAATGTTTGCAATAGATTCAGCGTATTCGAGAACCCATATCTTCATAACAATTTTTAAGATATTTGACAGTGCTCAGGAAAAAATCGAATTTATTGTTTTTACATTTTTCATTTTTGAGTTGATTTCGAAGAGCTCTCTGGAGTGCAATTCTCTATGGAATCATCAACTGTTTAGTTTGGTGGAATCTAGAAAGTGAGTTTTGTACACTCCATATCCTAAGACAGTAGTAGGACACCCTGATTTTTAGGCAGAGGAGCAAATAGGTCATTTTAGGTGGTTCTAACCCCTTGCTCATTTTTGTCTAAAAAAATCGAGATTTTCAAAATTCGGTTTGTGTGCTAGGATGGAAGCCTTATCAACGCTGATTACAGAACCGTAAATCCCGAATGGATCAGACGAAAATAAGAGGAGATATCGCATATTGAAATTTGCGATTTTCGAAAATTGCCATTTCCAAGATGAAAATCTAAACGGAGGGAGATAGGCTCTCGAGAATGCTTGCAATAGATTGAGCTTTTTCGGGAACCCATATTTTCACGAAAATTTTTAAGATATTCGACAGTGTTCAGGAAAAAATCGAATTCATTGTTTTTCCATGTTTCATTTTCGAGTTGAATTCGAAGAGCTCCCTGGAGTGAAATTCTCTATGATATCATAAACCATTTAGTTTGGTGGAATCAAAGAAGTAAGTATTGTACACTCCATATCCTAAGACAGTAGTAGGACACCATGATATTCCGGCAAAGGAGCATATAGGTCATTTTAGGGCGGTCTGACACCTTGCTCATTTTTGACTAAAAAAATCGAGATTTTCAAACTTGAGTTTTTGTAGTAATATGGTAGCCATATCAACGCTGATTACAAAACCGTAAATCCCGAATGGATCAGACGAAAATAACAGGAGATATCGCACATTGAAATTTGCACTTTTTGGAAAATGCCATTTCCAAGATGAACATCTAAACGGAGAGAGATAGGCTTTCGGGAATGCTTGCAATAGATTCAGCGTATTCGAGAAATCATATCTTCATAACAATTTTCAAGATATTGGACAGTGTTCAGGAAAAAATCGAATTTATTGTTTTTCCATTTTTTATTTTCGAGTTGACTTCGAGGAGCTCTCTGGAGTGCAATTTTCCATGGAATCATCAACTGTTTAGTTTTTTGGAATCAACAAAGTGAGTATTGTAAACTCCATATCCTAATACAGTAGTAGGACACCCTGATTTTTAGGCAGAGGAGCAAATAGGTCATTTTAGGGGGGTCAAACCCCTTGCTCATTTTTGACCGAAAAAATCGAGATTTTCAAAATTAGGTTTTTGTGCTAGGATGGAAGCCTCATCAACGCTGATTACAAAACCGTAAATCCCGAATGAATCAGACGAAAATAACAAGAGATATCGCACATTGAAATTTGCACTTTTTGGAAAATGCCATTTCCAAGATGAACATCTAAACGGAGAGAGATAGGCTTTCGGGAATGCTTGCAATAGATTCAGCGTATTCGAGAACCCATATCTTCATAACGATTTTCAAGGTATTGGATAGTTGCAGGAAAAAATCGAATTTATTCTTTTTCCATTTTTCATTTTCGAGTTGACTTCGAAGAGCTCTCTGGAGTGCAATTCTCCATGGAATCATCAACTGTTTAGTTTGGTGGAATCTAGAAAGTAAGTTTTGTACACTCCTCATCCTAAGACAGTAGTAGGACACCATGATTTTCAGGCAGAGGAGCCAATATGTCCTTTTAGAATGAACATCTCTTTGATCATTTCTGACCCAAAAAATCGAATTTTCAAAATTGAGTTTTTGTGCTAGGATGGAAGCCTCATCAACGCTGATAACAAAACCTGAAATCTCAAATAGATCAGAAGAATATAACAGGAGATATCGCACATTGAAATTTGCACTTTTTGAAAAATGCTATTTTCAAGATGAACATCTGAACGGAGAGAGAAAGGCTTTCGGGAATGCTTGCAATAGATTCAGCGTATTCGAGAACCCATATCTTCATAACAATTTTAAAGATATTTGACAGTGTTCAGGAAAAAATCGAATTTATTGTTTTTACATTTTTCATTTTTGAGTTGATTTCGAAGAGCTCTCTGGAGTGCAATTCTCTATGGAATCATTAACTGTTTAGTTTGGTGGAATCAAGAAAGTAAGTATTGTACACTCCATATCCTAAGACAGTAGTAGGACACCATGATTTTCAGGCAGAGGAGCAAATAGGTCATTTTAGGGGGGTCAAACCCCTTGCTCATTTTTTACCAAAAAATCGAATTTTCAAAATTGAGTTTTTGTGCTGATTACAAAACCGTAATTCCCGAATGGATCAGACGAAAATAACAGGAGCTATCGCAGATTGAAATTTGCGATTTTTGAAAATTGCCATTTCAAAGATGAAAATCTATACCGAGGGAGATAGGCTTTCATGAATGCTTGCAATAGATTCAGCGTATTCGAGAACCCATATCTTCATAAAAATTTTCAAGATATTTGACAGTGCTCAGGAAAAAATCGAATTTATTGTTTTTACATTTTTCATTTTCGAGTTGACTTCGAAGAGCTCTCTGGAGTGCAATTCCCTATGGAATCATCAACTGTTTAGTTTGGTGGAATCAACAAAGTTAGTATTGTACACTCCATATCCAAGGACAGTTGTAGGACACCCTTATTTTTAGGCAGAGGAGCAAATAGTTCATTTTAGGGGGGTCTAACCCCTTGCTCATTTTCAACCAAAAAAATCGAGATTTTCGAAAATGAGTTTTTGAGCTAGGGTGAAAGCCTCAGCAACGCTGATTACAGAACCGTAAATCCTAAATGGATCAGACGAAAATAACAGGAGCTATCGCAGATTGAAATTTTCGATTTTTGAAAAATGCCATTTCCAAGATGAAAATCTAAACGGAGGGAGATGGGCTTTCAGGAATGCTTGCAATAGATTCAGCGTATTCGAGAACCCATATCTTCATAACAATTTCCGAGTTATAGGACAGTGTTCAGGAAAAAATTGAGTTTATTTTTTTTCCATTTTTCATTTTCGAGTTGAATTCGAAGAGCTCCCTGGAGTGCAATTCGCTATGGAATCATCAACTGTTTAATTTGATGGAATCAACAAAGTAAGCATTGTACACTCCATATCCTAAGACAGTAGTAGGACACTATGATCTTCAGGCAGAGGAGCCAATAAGTCAATTTAGGGCGGTCTAACCCCTTGCTCATTTTTGACCCAAAAAATCGAAATTTTCAAAATTGGGTTCTTGTGCTAGGATGGAAGCCTTATCAACGCTGATAACAAAACCTGAAATCTCAAATAGATCAGACGAATATAACAGGAGATATCGCACATTGAAATTTGCACTTTTTGAAAAATGCTATTTTCAAGATGAACATCTAAACGGAGAGAGATAGGCTTTCGGGAATGCTTGCAACAGATTCCGCGTATTCGGGAACCCATATCTCCATAACAATTCTTAAGATATTGGACAGTGTTCAGGAAAAAATCGAATTTATTGTTTTTACATTTTTCATTTTCGAGTTGACTTCGAAGAGCTCTCTGGAGTGCAATTCTCTATGGAATCATCAACTGTTTATTTTGGTGGAATCAAGAAAGTAAGTATTGTATACTCCATATCCTAAGACAGTAGTAGGACACCATGATTTTCAGGCAGAGGAGCAAATAGGTCATTTTAGGGGGGTCTATCCCCTTGTTCATTTTCGACCCAAAAAATCGAAATTTTCAAAATTGAATTCTTGTGCTAGGATGGAAGCCTCATCAACGCTGATAACAAAATCTGAAATCTCAAATAGATCATACGAATATAACAGGAGATATCGCACATTGAAATTTGCACTTTTTGAAAAATGCTATTTCCAAGATGAACATCTGAACGGAAAGAGATAGGCTTTCGGGAATGCTTGCAATAGATTCAGCGTATTCGAGAACCCATATCTTCATAACGATTTTCAAGATATTGGACAGTTGCTGTCATATGTGTATTTCTGTAGTTGTGTTTGTCTTGATGCGCATACTCCAATAAGAGATGTAAAATTGTCGTTGTGAATAAAGTCAGTTAAGATACAGATGTTCAGTAATTTAGATGACCCTCGAATAATTTATAAAAAAGTATTTTCAAGAATAGCACATGGCGCAGTCGGAAACAGCGTATAAATCAGCGAGAGAAATTCATAAAAATATTAATATGTCCCTAAAAATGAGTGTACCCGGAGAGATGGACTTCGATAAAAATCATTACGAGGCATGGAAGTTCTTCATTCAGAAATTCCAATTTTATCTAACTGCATCCAGAGCAGGGGAAGAAGATGAAGAATTTAAGTGCGCCCTCATGTTAAATCAAATTGGTGACCGAGCTCTGAAAATATATAATACTTTCAAGTTCGAAAAACCT
This sequence comes from Coccinella septempunctata, assembly GCF_907165205.1. NCBI lineage: Eukaryota > Metazoa > Arthropoda > Insecta > Coleoptera > Coccinellidae > Coccinella > Coccinella septempunctata. The sequence continues at coordinate 4,444,806 of NC_058196.1, forward strand.
GGAGACGCCAAGATATACAGTAAAGTGGTTACACAGTTCGAAGGATACTTCATTCCCTCAAGAAATGACACCTTCGAAAGTCATGTATTTTTATCAAGAGATATGAAACCTGTTGAAAGTGTCGATGAATATGTCACAAATCTAAGGGAATTGAGTGCCACATGTAACTTCGGTGATCTAACAGATTTCTTAATTAAAGACAAGTTAGTTCATGGAATCAGGGGAAAATCCGTGAAAGATCGACTCCTGCGAACAAAAAACTCAGATCTTGCAAAAGCCCTAGAAATTTGCAAGGCTGCCGAGACAACAAAAAATCAAGTGAACCAATCATGTGGAGATTTGGAAGAGCAACATTTAGAGGAAGAAATCAACGTGATTAAATCCAGGAACCGGAAAACGTACCAAAGGAATATGGCAACCAAGCAGGCGCAATATCAATATCGACCAGGAAGCAGACGCAATATCGATCAGAAGATTCAGCGATGGCAGCAGCCTACGTCATCATTGAATGTCACAAACCAACAGCCGTCAAACTCAAAACAAGAACATGGAACTAGAAATCCAAACTCGCATCATTAAAAGAATCATTGTACGAAATGTGGTTACGTACATCCACCAAATAAGTGTTGGGCTTATGAGAAGAAATGTACATTATGTAACAAATTTAATCATTTAGAAAGGGTATGTAAAACAAAAATTTACAATATTGGCCAGGAAAGTTTATTTATAGGTAAAATAGATAACGAACTTTCACAAATTAATTATGTGAATGAATTGAATATTTCTCTCAACTTAAATGATAAAATTAATTTAAAATTTCAAATAGATACAGGCGCGAAAGCTAACTTAATTCCTTGGAGCATTTTCAAAAAATATTTTCAGAATATTCCGATTTTTCAATGTGAAAATAAATTCACAACATACACTGGAGAAAGTGAAACAATAAAAGTAAAAGGTTATGTAAATTTAGAATGTAAACACAAGAATAATAGTTATAAATTAAAATTTTTCATTGTTGGACAATAGAGGTCCTTGCATACTAGGATTAAATTCAATTCAAGAACTAAATATATTACAAAGAATAGGCCATATAGATAATGAGAAAGGAAAATCAAGTTCTATTTCATTTTTAAATCAGTTTGAAGATATTTTTAAAGGCATAGGATGCATGCCAGGTAATATTAAAATAAAAATTAATAAAGATTTGCCTCCAGTAGTACATGCTGCACGAAACGTTCTTCATTCCATTTCACCAAAATTAAAAAGTAAATTAGAAAATGTATGTAAACAAGGTATTACATATTAGAAAGGTTACTGAGCTGACAGATTGGGTTAATTCTTTAGTAATTCTCAACAAACCAAACGGAATATTAATGGAAACAACAATTCCGAAGGAATTGTCGTTCCAGTAATGTGAGCTAGTCATGAACTATCATAGGAAGTCCCAGAGAAGTCAAAAAATTCAAGTGCAACTGGAGACCGGTTTCGGGATCATTTTCCCTCGTCAGTACAGTATAGCACTGAATCCCTCGAGCGGAGGAAGGTAGTCTTATGCGATCTTGGGACGTCGCTTTGAGATATTCTCATCACGATACGCCACCTGTCACGCAAAGGCTGAACCCCTCAATTCGCCCGTGGTCCTTGATGAATGTTTGCACATTCGATGACTGCGGGAAGTAGTTGAACTTAGGAGCCATGAACTGTTGTAGGAGTCTGCAGAGAAAGAGAGGTTAGGTTCAGCCTTTGCGTGACAGGTGGCGTATCGTGATGAGAATATCTCAAAGCGACGTCCCAAGATCGCATAAGACTTCTTCCTCCGCTCGAGGGATTCAGTGCTATACTGTACTGACGAGGGAAAATGATCCCGAAACCGGTCTACAGTTGCACTCGAATTTTTCGACTTCTCTGGGACTTCCTATGATAGTTCATGACTAGCTCACATTACTGGAACGACAATGCCTTCGGAATTTTTGTTTCCATTATTATTTCATTATTCCGATGCCCCCGGTTAGGTGCTTGGAGTACTTTATTACAGTACTCTTTCTTTTTTTGTATTAAACCAAACGGAGATTTTCGATTTTGTATAGATCCTTTTGATTTGAATAGAGCCATTAAAAGAGAACACTTTCAGATACCCACTTTCGAAGACATAACTGTAAAACTGAAAGGTGCTAAATATTTTTCTTTATTAGATGCTACCAATGGATTTTGGAATATTGAATTGGACGATGAAAGTTCTCGTCCTTGCACATTTAATACTCCTTTTGGCAGGTATTGCTTTTTGAGATTACCTTATGGATTAAAAATTTCAAGTGAAGTTTTCCAGAAAAAAATTACAGAATGTTTTAGTGATTTGAGTTGTACAGAAATATATATTGATGATATTTTAGTTTGCGGTAGAACAATTTCCGAACATGATTTGAATTTCAAAAGAGTGTTGCAAAGAGCTAGAGATTTGAATACAAAATTTAATAAAGAAAAATGTAAATTTAGATTGAACAAAATTAAATATTTGGGTCCTATCATAGTAAGTTCGGGTGTTGAACCTGATAATGAGAAAGTTTCAGTCATTCAATCATATCCTGTGCCCCATTCTATGAAAGAATTGCAAAGTTTTTTAGGAATATTGAACTATTTACATAAATTTATTCCGAATTTGGCAGAACTCACCGGTACATTGAGAGAGCTAATGAAGAAAGACAGTATATTCAAATGGGAAGACGTACATCAACAAGCTTCTTTAAATTTAAAACACATTTTAACAACACCTCCAGTTTTGCAGTATTATGAACCAAAATTACCTTTAACATTGAGTGTAGATGCTAGTTATAGCACCGTTGGGGCATGTTTGTTACAAAATTCTGGTCCCATAGCTTATTCATCAAAATCTCTTACAGAAACACAAAAAATATATGCGCATATAGAAAAAGAATTGCTTGCTGTTGTTTATGGTTGTAAGAAATTTCATCAGTATATTTTTGGAAGATCAGTAACTGTAGAATCGGATAATAAACCGTTAGTTCAAATTTTTAAAAAACCATTGATAAAATGTCATATGAGAATACAAAGAATGATGCTTGACTTACAAATTTATGATCTAAAAGTTGTGTTCATACCAGGCAAAGAGATGTACATTGCAGATGCACTTTCTAGAATTAAAATAGATAAGGACGATACAATTTTGTTTTCAGATGAATATGAGTCACAAATAAATTATTTAATAGATAACTTTCCCATATCTGATACAAAACTTGAACAATTTCAAATGGAAACTAAAAAAGATCCTATCTTACAAAATGTGATAAAATATGTTAAAGAAGGTTGGCCAAATTCACGATCAAAATGTATAGACTCTACGAAATTATATTTCAATATTAGACATGAAATTGTAATTATTAATGATCTTCTTTATAGAAATAATTCTTTAATAGTGCCAAAAAGTTTGCAAAAAGATATGCTAAATATTTCACATTTAAATCATATGGGAATAACTAAAACCAGATTGAAAGCCTCAGAAGTTATTTATTGGCCAGGTATCAACAAAGATATTGAAATGAAAATTTTGTCATGTTCCACATGTAATCGATTTAGTAATAATAATCCCAAAGAAATTCTAACACCACATCCAGTTCCGGATTGTCCATGGCAAAAAGTTGGAGTAGACATATTCGAAATCAATAAATGTTTGTATCTTATTGTAACAGATTATTTTTCCAAATTTGTAGAAATAAGAAAAATATCAACTACCTCGGCATTCTGTGTAATAATAAGTCTAAAATCTATTTTTTCTGTACATGGTATACCTTTTATAATTTTTTCTGATAATCAACCTTTTGGCAGTGAAGAATTCAGGAAATTTTGTAGAGAGTGGAATATTATTCATCAAACTTCAAGTCCTTTGTATCCTAAATCTAATGGTCTTATTGAGAGACACATTCAAACTGTAAAACATATTATAAAGAAATGTACTTTTGACAAAAATGACATTGACTTAGCTCTTTTAGAATTGAGAAACACTCCAATTGATTGTAATATAAAATCACCAAGTGAACTGATGTTTAGTAGGAAAATAAGAGGACTTCTTCCTGTTAGACCTCAATTTTTGAAACCGAAAAAAATTAACTTCAAATTGCAGAGAGAATTTTTAATGAATAAACAAAAAATTCAACAAAATTATTATAATAGAAAAGCGAGGATTTTGAAAGGTTTGAACATGGGTGATAAAGTATACATTAAAAATAAGAATATTTGGCTACCTGGAAAAGTTGTGAAGAAATGTAATAATCATTCTTTTTTTGTAAAAGAAAATAATTCAAATATTCTAAAAAGAAGAAATAGATCATTTATAAAACCATACTATGAAGAAACTGATATATATTACTCAGATGATGAAAGTGTAACTGATGAAAATGTACCTGACAGAAATTTGAATATCAATGATTCATCTAGTGAATCAGACACGTATAAAACCAGATTTGGAAGAACGATTGTTAAACCTAAGAGACTTGGATATTAGTATATCCTAACTGTTACTTAATTACATGGCTAGTATTATTTTTTATTTTATTGAACAGGGGAGATGTCATATGTGTATTTCTGTAGTTGTGTTTGTCTTGATGCGCATACTCCAATAAGAGATGTAAAATTGTCGTTGTGAATGAAGAAAGTTAATAGACAGATGTTCAGTAATTTAGATGACACTCGAATAATTTATAAAAAAGGATTTTCAAGAATAGCACAACGACGACTGTGCTATTCACATGGTTACCGATCCAAATAGATGTTGAAGCTCCATCCCTCCTCGCATGGTGTTCCTCGGGCCGAACCTTCAAAGGGGCGACTGTAGTGGACTGCTCTTTCTTCATCATTGTGATAACTACTGCCCTCTGGAGGACTCGCTTGAAGACCATCAGTAAGAAGGAATGTGAGAAAGAGTTTTCTGTACTAGTTGTTGAATTGAAAGGGGAGATGGCGCAACCGGTAAGAACACTCTGGAAGACGCTCTTTTTCAAGTAGGTACTTGAGATCGAAAAGGCAAGAAATTCCTAATGAAGAAGGGATTCATTAAGCGTCCTTTCTTGAAACGAGTTAAACCGGTTTTTCCTGTTAGTTAGTTTTTTTTTCTGGAGTGAATTTTTGAGTAAGACAAAGCTTGTTTTTTTTTCTTTATTTTGTTCAGTGAATCCCATACGTAAGTTACCACTCATTTCATTATTACCGTTTCTTATTTTATTAATTTGAAGGTTTTATTGCGAATATGCGGTTTTGGGTACTTGATGCATCATATTAGTTTTCATTGTTAAAGTATTCCGTTAATTATTTCCAGGGCCAATTCCGTCCGTCCCTATTTTATGTGCTTCACACACAATATAACTCATTTTCTCTATTGTAGATAATAACGTACTTTCTGAGTTTTTCTTTCTTTGAACACGTCATAGGGACGCCAGACGCCATTTTGTACGCTACCCCTTTTTGCTTCCAATTCTATTCCCTTTATGATTTGAGGGCTAGTTATTATAATAAACTTGTTTCATGGTGGATGCGCTTGTGTTATGTAATGTTCATAGTATTAATTTCTTAATTTCTACATATTTTTTTGTGCTTATCTTATGAATACGTGTAAATGTAACTGAAGCGTCGCCAAGCTAAGCCAATGATTCGAATACTTAGGTACGACCAACAGGGTAAATACTGTAATTGCATTAAGGACCCTTAATTATCATTTTTCCTTTTCTTTTATTATTATTATTTTTCTCTTCACTGGTGGAGTTGGTCAATACAGGACATATTTGAACGTGATAGCCAAGAGCGGAAATAATTCATATTTGTGTTACGGGACAAACATACAACTTTTGTGGATTTTGCCCTTCCTAGTATCCTGCAGGCCGGATACCCTTGTATCTGCGTCGATTTCTGAGGCCGGATGCCCTTGTAGCTGCTTCTCTCTCCCCTGAGGCCGGGTACCGTTGTAACTGCGTCTCTAACCCTTTAGGCCGGATACCGTTGTATCTGCGTCGATTTCTGAGGCCGGATGCCCTTGCAGCTGCGTCTCTCTCCCCTGAGGCCGGGTACCGTTGTAACTTCGTCTCCAACCCTTTAGGCTGGATGCCCTTGCATCTGAGTCTAATACTTCCCACAACCCCCTGACTGAACCCTACCCAATTCAGAACTGTTGTATGCTGAACGTAACTCATCTCACTGAAGTATTGGTTAAGAGTCATCATTAAGGAGCTGATAGCTGTAGATGTAACTGATTCCACCAAGTGTGCATTTCACGTGAGATTTTCTCATTGAGAATCGAAATAACAAATAATCATGATACAGTTTCACGAATATAGACTTTCAGCAAAATATCATTATTTCGAAAAAAAAAAAAGATAGAATGTTCTCGGAACTCCAGGTAGAAACCTGACCGATAGTTAATGAGTTTTCTCAAAATTCGGCATCCCTACTCTTTTAGTAGATAACGTTCTATTCAGTATAACTCTGTTCGCCCTTTTGAGAAGTTGAAAATTTTGGCGAAATCCTTAGTGTCTCCTAGATCATTGGCAAAGTTTTGTGAATTTTTTCATTCAGAATACAGTATCGATAAAATTCAAAAATGAAGTTAACTAATGATTGGTACAAGGAGTTGATGTAAGTAGTGTATATTCAGCATAACTTCGAAATAGTTAGTGTGGAAAATGTTGTTAACATCGAAATATTTTTCATTTAATCAAGTCTCCAGTGAATTTCAGGTGTCTTATATTTCCCACTAATCACTTTTTAAATTTTTTTGAATAGTCACTCTAACCCCGTACTAATTCAATACATTTGCAGAATTGATATTCTTTTCGTTGAAAATATTCCTCCACTCATCCTATGGTTTCAAAATTGTGATTCAATATTCTCAACCCTTCAATAATCAAATAAACTGTTTCTCCTTTTCTTTTGCGTCTTGAAATATAAAACAGGCTTATTTCTTTCATTTTTGTGGACTTTGACTAGCAGAAAATCATTTCGGTTCTTCAAAATTACATGCATATTCAAAATAATATATAATCATGATACCGTTTCGCGAGAATAGAATTTTAGCAAAATATTATTCTTTTGAAAAATAGGTTAGAATATTCTCGAAATTCTAGATTAAATTTGCATAATTGATTTCCTTTTCATTTGAGAACCTTCCAAAACCTATCGTTCGGTTTCTCAATTGTGATTCAATAATTCAATTATCTTTTTTTCTTGTTGCTTTTCCAAAATTAATTTTTTTTTTCATTCATTCTTGTGATCTTTGAATAGGTAACATAATTTCAGTTTCTTAAAATTACATGAAGAATCGAAATAACAAATAATCATGATACAGTTTCACGAATATAGACTTTTAGCAAAATATTATTATTTCGAAAAAGAAAAAGATAGAATGTTCTCGAAACTCCAGCTAGAAACCTGACCGATAGTTAATGCGTTTTCTCAAAATTAAGCATCCCTACTCTTTTAGTGGATAACGTTCTATTCAGTATAACTCTGTTCTCTCTTTTGAGAAGTTGAAAATTTCGGCGAATTCCTTAGTGTCTTCTAGATCATTGGCAAAGTTTTGTGAATTTTTTCATTCAGCATACTGTACCGATAAAATTCGAAAATGAAGTTAACTAATGATTGGTACGAGAAGTTGATGTAAGTAGTGTATATTCAGCATAACCTCGAATTAGTTAGTGTAGAAGAAGTTGTTAATATCAAAATATTTTTCATTTAATCAAGTCTCCAGTGATTTTCAGGTTTCTTATATTTCTCACTAATCGATTTTTAAATTTTTTCGAATAGCCACTCTAACCCCGTACTAAGTCAATACATTTGCAGAATTGATATTTTTTTCGTTGAAAATATTTCTCCACTTATCGTATTGTTACAAAATTTTGATTCAATATTTTCAACCCTTCAATAATCAAATAAACTGTTTCTTCTTTTTGTTTGCGTTTTGAAATATGAAACAGGCTTATTTCTTTCATTTTTGTGGACTTTGACTAGCAGAAAATTATTTCGGTTCTTCAAAATTACATGCATATTCAAAATAACAAATAATCATGATACCGTTTCGCGAGAATTACATTACATTACTTAGATTATAAACTTTTAGCAGAGTATTAATCTTTCGAAAAATAAGATAGAATGTTCTCGGAATTCTAGGTTGAATTTGCATAAACGATTTCCTTTTCAATTGAGAACATATCGAAACTTATCCTATGGTTTCTTAATTGTGATTAGATATTTTCAACTTATTCAATATTTCAATTGTCACTTTCTTCTCTCTTTTGGCTCTCCCAAATAAAATTTTTTTTCATTCATTCTTGTGAACTCTGAATGGTTCACATTTTTTCAGTTTTTCAAAATTACATGCAGAATCAAAATAGCCATGAATCATTATACTGTTTCACGAATATGGATTTTTCGTGAAATATTATTGTTTTGAAAATAAGGTGGAATGTCTTTTAAATTCCCAGTTGAATTTGCAGTTTCGTATCTCTTGAACTAAGGAACATCTAAAAATCTCAAGGTATGGTTGCATGATTGTGATTCTATATCTTAAACAATTCTGATATTTCAATCATCACATTCATCATCTTGTTAGCTATTCCAAATATGAAGCTGCACTTATTATTTCATTTTTGTGGACAAAATTTTTAAATTTTCTCGAATCGTCACTCTAACCCCGTACTAATTCCATACATTTGCAGAATCAATTCTTCTTATTAACAATATTTCTCCACTCATCGTATGGTTTCAAAATTGTGATTCAATATTTTCCTTCCTCACATAATCAAATAAACTCCTTCTTCTTTTCTTTTGCTTCTTGAAATATAAAACAGGCAAATTTCTTTTTTTTTTGTGGACTTTAGCTAGTAGAATATTATTGCGGTTCTGCAAAATTACATGCAGATTCAAAATAACGAATGATCATGATACCGTTTCGCGAGAATAGAATTTTAGCAAATGTAACGATACTTGATTGTTTTTTAATAAAAATCAAGCCTCGTTTTAAATATCCGTTTCCCTGAATTTTCCAGTTGAAACAATGCAACACCGTCTGATGGAGATTTCAGTTTCAATATAGTTGTTCCGTTTCATTTTGGAAATATTTTTCAGAATCCTGATGAATAAATTCAAATTCCGTATAATTGAAATTTCCATCATTAATCCGCCGTAAGAATTCAAAATAAAGAAAAAGTGTCTTTCTGCATTCGGCGTTGTTTTTCCGTCCACAAAAACACACCGAATTCAGTATAAAACATCGTGGATTGCAGATAACGACAGTTTCTTTTACCGATAAAGAGATAACCGCCACCGAGAATATTTCTTCTGGGGAGAATATTCGAGAATTCCGAATTTTGAGTGCAATTTTGATCACGTGACCGTCCACATGTTGGAGAGTTAATAAATAGGACCGCACCACCAGACGAGAATTAATTCATTCATTATTATTCATTCGGTAGTCATTCGTGAAAATTCATGATTATTCATTCGGTAGTCATTCTGCGATTCTGTTTTCAGTCTTGATTCGATAGTGATTCTTTTCTTGATTCCTTCGTGATTCTTTAATTCATTTCCGCTTTAATTAAGTCTGTCTTCGTATTAAAGTTTTCCTTTGCTTTTCTTTATTTTTTTCTGCTAAGTGGTGGTGTGACCGTACCGGAACAAACTGTCTTTTCTTGATACCGCATACTTCGTGATTCAAAGTTGCATTCTTTTATTTGTTTAATTGTGTTAATCCTTGTTGTTAATCCCCCTGTTTAACGCAGACTTCTGTCGCCTGGTTCTCTGGTGAACCAAGACCAGTCGACGGAAATCTCGAAGTCTTTCTACTGGTAATGCTTGGCGTGTGACACCCAAGGTTGCCACAGAAAGACCACAGTAACCTATCCCGTCCTACCCCATTTGTGTTCCGTTTGGACTTCCGTTTAACGCAGACTTCTGTCGCCTGGCTATCTGGTGACGGAAACCAATCGGCAGAAGTCTCGAAGTTTTCTACTGGTAATGCTTGGCGTGTGACACCCAAGGTTGCCACAGAAAGACCACAGTAACTTATACCGTACTACCCCTGTTGTGTTCCGTGTAGATTTCCCGTTTACCGCAGACTTCTCTCGCCTGGCTATCTTGTGACAGAAACCAATCGGCAGAAGTCTCGAAGTTTTTCTACTGGTAATGCTTGGCGTGTACACCCAAGGTTGCCACGGAGAGACCACGATAAACTACCCCGTTATCCTGTAAATTGTTGCATTGTGTTTCACCTGTATCAACCCCGTCCCGTTAATTGAATAGTTTCAAATTCTGATTGGCCTGTACACTGAAAATCACTGGAAGTGCTCGGGATCAAACCCATTGCTAAATTAACCGATTACAGAGACTTGGATCTTTCTGGGACACCCGGTTGCTGTAAATTTTGTGTAAACCCCGTACATCCGTTATTGTCTCAGAAGGAATCAAAGTGACTGCTATTAATTGTTTGCTTTCTTTAATACCTGATAGTTTGACTGAATATAGTTGATTTGAATATTCTTTAATTCATTGATTTCACTTTCTGATCACCGTGACAAGTTATTACATTTCTGTTTTCCTTATTTTTGAACTTGGTCATCAGCTGAATATATTTCTTGACTTGAAAATAACTGTATAGTTCACTGTAATTTAGATTGTTGTAATAAATACGGTTTTAAAGTACTTGTTATCGCTACGACCTTAGATAAACCCAACTCTGTCTCCGACTAGAAGGTACCTGGGTGGGTTTGCTATTTCTCCCTATTGAAAGAATAGCTGGCGCTCGAGATTAAACCCTTTTCCCGACCAAACCCGTTACAAAATTGGCGCCCGAGCAGGGACTCTTAAAACCGGGTTCAGTTTTGGAATAACTTCTTTTTTTTTATCTAACCGAGGAGAATAGTTTTGAACGGTGAACCATACAAACCAATTTATTCAGCTGTTGACTTGCAAGAAATATTTTATCTGGCTTATATTTCTGAAATATAATTTATTTAGATCAGTTGAGTGAGCGATTTGCTGATTGCGTTGAGTTAACCTATCTTGAGTTATAATAGAACATCACTGGTAACCTTAAACAGAACCGAACAGTTAACCAGCTATTTCTGATAACCGCACAATATTGAATTGACTTATGATTTTCACACGCTTATGATTTTCACTTGAATAATAAAACTGACTGTGTTTTCTTTTCCCTTTCCCCATTTGATTTATTTGCTGGTTGACAAGTGTTCATTATAACTCTGATGGTTTATTGTGATTATAACCGCATTGGACTTGTTGTTTCTCTGATTACTTTATTTTATTTGAAACCGTTGATACACTGTTGGTGAATTATTCCCTTTGAATTAGGTGAGCTTGAACTGAAAATAACTTCAGAAAGGTAAAACTGTAAGTGAACCTGAACCGAAATAATTTTCTTGGCTGTTAAAACCGATAGTGGACTTGGTCTGAAATATTTTGTTGACGGGTAACCTATTTCTTCGAACAAGTGTTAGGTTAACAGTGAGCTGTCAAGTGACCGATAAATAGTGAGTGATAGAATAATAGGTGCTTCCTCGATTGGACATTGATTATTAATCCGGGTTTCAGTGAATTTTGTTGAGTTAATTATTCATCCGGGCCTCAGTGAATTTTATTGAATTAATTATCCATCCCGACTTTAGTATACATCCGGACTTCAGTAAATTTTTGAATTGATTATTCATCCGGACTTTAGTGAATTTTTTAATCCGGGTTTCAGTGAATCTTGTTGAGTTAATTATTTATCCGGGTCTCAGTGAATTTTATTGAATTAATTACCCATCCGGACTTCAGTAAATTTTTGAATTGATTATCCATCCGGACTTCACTAAATTTTTGAATTGATTATTCATCCGGACTTCAGTGAATTTTATTGAGTTAATTGTTCATCCAGGCCTTGGTGAATTTTGTTGAATTAATTATCCATCCGGACTTTAGTAAATTTTTTTGAATTGATTATTCATCCGAGCTTCAGTGAATTTTATTGAGTTAGTTGTTCATCCGGGCTTTAGTGACAGTGACATTTAATCGGACTTAGTGATACTGAAACATTATAACCAGTGTTGAATTATTCCGTGTGTTAGCTTTGAACTTTAACTTTACATTATTTCATACCGGGCATCGAACTTGTTGAGTGTGGTACTGGATCGTGAGTCGGGTGGCAAAATAGTTGAACTATATGTCATTGAACATGGATGTGAACAGGCTGCTCAGTGATGAATTGACTTATGAACTAGAACTGAGAGGACAGTCAATACCAAGCACTGTGATGACAAAGCGGAGTCTACTACGACAAGTGTTACAGTCAGACATACCGCTACAGCCTTGCACATCAATGAACCCCACACTGGATATCTACATTTGCCAAAATAAACTCACCGATCTAGTGGAAGCACTTCAGAATTTCAATCACGCTAATGCGACTAACGAATTCTCGCGAATATTCACAAGATTAACACACATTCAGGGAAGACTGAATTTTATTATCACTTCCGATGAAACACAGTTACAACTGATCGAACAACTGAAGGCGACTACAACTAAGGCCTTGGAGACGCTGGAGCAACTGAGTAGTAGCAACACCTGTGGACAGCCATCCAGTCAGCAGGAACGGTCCCTCTTGGATGTGGAGGTTCCCAGTTCACCTGGGATGTCCCCGATCCAACCGGAAAGAGCTGAAACATCCCTGATTGATCTTGGAGATGGGGTCAATCTTCCGACAGCTGCTGATGTCTCACATACTGGTACACCTGTAAGGAATAAAACATTAGAACATGTCATGAACGAGACAAGGCGGACATGTACAGCATTACTGCGGCAGATACCGGCATTACCTGTCACCCAGTCACAGGACTGTGGGACAGCATCACCTGAAGATCAGACACCGAGAAGATGGATTAATTCTACCCGCAGAGTGTCTTTTCCACACTTACCTACATTTTGTGTGAGCTCTGGCAGGACCATGACCAGAGAGAGAATACCATTAGAGCCGGAACCTCGACCGTCACCGGTGCCAACCATTCCTGTCCACAAATGGAATATTTCATTTGGTGGCACAGGTAGTGTGAGCGGCTTCATCGAGGAGGTGGAGAGATTGGCCGAATCTCGTAAGGTGTCCCTAGAACAAGTATTCGAGTCAGTTTATGAACTACTGCGGAAGGATGCCAGGGATTGGTTCATCCCCAGGAGGGGTACATTCAGGAACTGGCAGGATTTCAAGGAGCAACTTAAGGAAGCATTTTTACCGGTGAACTATGAGGAGAACCTGTTGGAAGAAATAAAAAGGAGAACGCAGGGCCCTGATGAAAAACTGCTGATGTACGTCACTCGAATGCAGAATTTGTTCCAGAAGCTAACATACAGTAGACCAACCGAAACGGAACAAATCCGAATCATCAGGCAGAGGCTGTTACCGACCCTACAACAGGCCTTAGCATTCCAGGAGACAAACACCTACGATGAGCTCCTGCGAAAAGGAAAGGTTTTCGAGTTAGTACAGTGGCAAATGAGCCAGTACACCAGGCCACCGTCGAAACCAGGTCTTCTTGACGAGCCCCACCTGACGTATCGTCCGTCCCAACAAAACCGGCAACAGGCCAGTTTCTCCTTGGACACCGAAAACATATCAGGAAACTCAGAACCACCAGTACCAGTAGGTCACAACAGACCACAAACACCGCCGTCACCGCCTAGAAACACCCAGCCAAGACCGGATCGACCAACCGCACGAGTCGACAAGCAAAATACAGGTTCACCCAACCGAGCTTCATCACCTATACCAACACGAGGATCAAACCAACAAGGAGACCGACAGGAAACACAGGGAAGCCGGACTGATCCACCGACGAGGAAAGTATCTTTCCAAACACAGTGCTTCCGATGTGGTGAATACGGCCACATGCGACGGGAATGTCGAGGACGACCGAGGTTGTTCTGTTCTCGTTGCCAGAGGAAAAACATTCGCTCACGCGATTGTCCATGCCGTCCGGAAAACTAAAGGGAGGTATGGAGAAGGGGTCGACCATATCTCCGGGGACGCTGACTCCTATGGCATCGACCGTGTGTAACGACAACCGTCCGCTGGTGGAAGTAAAAGTAGCCGGGAAGCGCTACAATGCACTGATTGACACCGGAGCCACGAGGAGTTTCATCAGTCAGAAAGTGGCAGAACAATGTGAACGCAAAGGAATCACCGGAGAACCCGTTGAGGATGGTTTTGTGGTAGTTGCCAATGGTCAGTATACTGCGACGCCGAAACTTTATACTACCGCCATACACATCGCTGACTATTCTTTGACCGACATAAAGTTTTTGTTGGTATCTGATTTACCGGTAGACCTCATACTAGGAATGGACGTACTGGGAGTGTACAATTTTTCCCTTAACCTTAGCACCGCCGAGTGCTATCTGGAAGGCCGACTAATCTCCAAACCAACACCTAAAGTGGGAAAAACTGTGGAGGTACACGCCACTGGCGAACACTTGCTGGAACTGACCAAGGCACAGAAAAAGAAGTTGGATGCTTTTCTCGCCAGAGAAATGAAGGAGTTCGAGAAGTTGTCCGGCACCACGAAACTGATAGAACACAAAATCAAACTCAAACCTGGGACAGAACCGATTAAACAGCGATACCGGTCACAGAATCCGAAGATGCAGGAAATCTTCAGCCAGGAAGTAGATCGAATGCTGGCTGAGGGAGTTATTGAGCCTTCTAAGTCGCCGTGGAGTTCACCTGTTGTGTTAGTCAAAAAGAAGGACGGTAAATACCGGTTTTGTATCGATTTTCGAGCAGTCAACGAAGTGTCCGTTAAAGATGCGTATCCGTTGCCGTATATTTCGGGAATCTTGGACAAATTACGCAGAGCCAAATACATTTCGACGATTGACTTCAAACAGGGATACTGGCAAATACCGTTAGAAAAGGATAGCCGGCCTATTACAGCATTCACGGTCCCGGGTAGAGGACTATTTCAGTTCACCGTCATGCCATTCGGCTTACACGCAAGCCCAGCCACGTTCCAGAGATTCCTGGATACCGTAATAGGTCCCGAAATGGAGCCCAAAGCGTTTACCTATCTAGACGATATAGTCGTTCTAGGGGAAACCTTTGAAGAACACATGGAGAACTTAAGGGAAGTATTCAGACGACTAAGGGAAGCCAACTTACGTCTCAATCCCGACAAATGTGAGTTTGTCCGGAAGTCTCTGAAGTACCTGGGACATGTCGTCACTTCCGAAGGCATCTGTACGGATCCGGATAAAGTGGCATCCATAGTGTCATTTCCTGCTCCCAAGACCGTCCGAGAGTTACGCCGATTCCTGGGTGTTGCGAGCTGGTACCGTCGATTCATCGAGAATTTCTCCAATGTAGTTTCTCCGCTAACCCTGCTGCTCAAGAAGAAACAGCGGTGGAAATGGGGAGAAGACCAGCAGAAGGCTTTCGATATCCTGAAACACAAGTTGACTGCGTCACCGATATTGGCTTGTCCGGATTTCACCAAACCGTTTGTGGTACAAACAGACGCCAGTGATACAGGCCTAGGTGGAGCTCTAACACAAGTGATAGATGGAGAAGAAAGGGTAATTGCCTATGTTAGTCGCACATTAAACCCAGCCGAGAAAAACTATTCCGTATCCGAGAAGGAATGCCTCGCCATCGTATTTTCCATAGAGAAACTACGTCCGTACCTAGAGGGATTCCGTTTCACGGTCATTTCCGATCATATGAGTTTAAAATGGTTAAATTCTATAAAATCACCGTCGGGAAGAATTGCTCGATGGTCCGTTTTTCTTCAACAGTTTGATTTTGAAGTACAGTACCGTAAGGGATCCCTGAATAAACTTCCTGACAGTCTGTCCCGGAATCCCTTACCGTCCGTAGGTTCCGTATACCTGGCCGAAGTGGAAATTCACTGCCGATGGTACAACAGGAAACTACAGGAGGTTCAGAAGGACCCAAGAAATTTCCCAGATTATGCCATAATCGATGGGAAACTGTTCCGACATTTTTGGGATGCATCAGACTTCACGGAAATTGGAACTGGACAACCCTGGAAATTATGCGTACCCACCGAACAGCGTTCCGAAGTACTGAAGGAGAATCATGATTCGGAACTAGCCGGACATATGGGGATCGCCAAGACAAGTTCCAGGATTGCCCGGAATTACTACTGGCCTGGTATGTTCCGAGACATTGCGAAATATGTTAGAAACTGCACTTCGTGCCAACGCTACAAAGTTTCGCAACAGAAAACTGCTGGGAAGATGCAACCACACAGGATGGCAGATGCACCATTCAGGGAAGTATCTACAGATATCGTCGGACCGTTACCCCGAAGTAAAAAAGGTAATTCTTACATTGTGGTCATGCAAGATCGCTTCACGAAGTGGATCGAGTGCCGCCCGTTACGAAAAGCTACAGCCAAAACCGTTTATTCTGCGTTATACAAACAAATCATCCTGAAATATGGATGTCCGTCCGTTGTTATCTCCGATAATGGAGTACAGTATGATAGTAAGTTATTTAAAAACAGCCTTCAGGAACTGAATATAGCTCACAGATTTACCCCACCGTACTCGCCACAGTGTAATCCGGTAGAAAGAGCGAATCGAACACTAAAAACTATGATTGCCCAATTTTGCGAAACCGATCAGAGAAACTGGGATGAAAAGTTAGGGGAATTAGTTTTTGCTATTAACACCGCTAAACAAGAGTCTACCGGGTTTACTCCGGCTTTTCTGAATTTTGGTAGGGAACTAAATGTCCCTAGGGCGATTTATTCGACAAAACCCCAAAATGAGGAAAACAGTAACCCAACCGAAGTAAATAGAGACATGACTCACCGTACAGAACAAATCCGGCACCTACAGGAAGCACATGAGTTTGTGCAAGCTCGCTTGTACGCACATGAGTTTGTGCAAGCTCGCTTGTACAGGGCTTTTGAACAGCAGGCTCATCATTACAACCTACGCCGTAGAGAAGTTCGCTTCCATGTAGGTGACAGAGTTCTCCGTCGCACAAATCCGTTATCATCCGCTGTCGACAGTTTCGCAGCTAAACTAGCTGCAAAATTCGCCGGACCGTATACCGTTATTAAGGTAGTCTCTCCCGTAGTGTATGATCTGAAAGATGAACAGGGTAAGAAGGTTACCAACATCCATATTAAAGATTTAAAACCGTTTCACTCAGGATAGAGATATTTTTACTGTTCACCCGTTAATTAAACATGATCCCCAGTCATGTGAAATTTTGTTTTATTACCGTTCCGTTAACCATCACACCGGTGATTTGACAAACCCTTTGTCAATATCCTGACAGCAACCGTCACCGTATAAGATTTCATATCCTATTCAGTTCACCGAACAAATCAGAATCTACCATGACATTTTGTTCAGTGGATTAAATGGATTCATGATACCGTTCAAGCTTTGCAATTACAATTGGAAAACATTTTCAAATGGTCAAATTCATCAGCCAATCCGTTCAGCAACACCGACATGTCAAAACGATATAAATTGTCATCTGTCTGTGTTTCTGAAAGGTACACCCTGTAGACAGAGCAAAGCACAGCTTGAAATCCGTTACATTAATTATTCTGTGAATTCACAAGGTTCCGAGACAAACCGTTGCTTTAAATATTGTATTCAGAGTAGTTAAGATGAATAACGATTAACAAATACTAACCGTACTACATTAAAAACTGGTGAGATAATCTAAGATAGTCTGAATTGTATCTAGTTCTCTACTACTGTTCTCCTGTGTAACTTTTTCTATGAAATTGTAACACCGATACAGGTGAAAGTGCATATCCGTGATCTGTTCAATTTAATTCTACCCAAGAAAACTGGAAAAAGCTCTGTATACTGTCAATGTTCTACTGTTAAAACATAACCTATGTGGCAATTAAGTCTGTTCTAGGATATCAATTACTCCAACAAGATTTAACTGAAAGTTCAGCTGTTAACCTACCTAGCGGAGACTGTCAGATCAGAGAGCCTCCACCATTCCTCCGTCAGGGATTACGTTCCAACTCCGAACAATATTCTGGCACACAGTGAATGTCCACATCCACCTCCAGTGTTGTGAGAGGGTCCCATTCACCTCCAACAACGAGTGATTTCAAGCTTGGGTACATTTCCACCTACAACGAGAACACAAGTTAGTGAATGGTTCTTCTCACTTGAAGTACTAATCGAAAGAACTTTGGTTTGATGAAGAGGTTATTCCAAACTCACCTGCTTGACCCATCTTCGTGATCAAATGATGCACCGAAACAACATCCAAGAAAGAAACAGTGCCAAGTGGTCAACGTCAAAGATGCCTCATCGGCCCATTTCGTCGTGAATGATGGTTCCCTAAAATCCAACCGTTAATATGAAATGGAACAATCGATATGGAGTACTCACCGTTGTATGTTGCCGTCGATTTCATTTCCCAATTCTGCAGTAATTTTATTTCACTAAAAGCACGTTGTTTCTGACAGATGCCAACGACAGTCATAGAGTGCCACGGAATAGGTTATGTCAAACGTCTACCGACAATCGGATCAAAGATCACACGCACTTCGGTCCATAGCTAGGGACGACACCGAACACGGAGCGTAACGCAGAGCGCAGAGTATGGATCATGGATCATGGATCGGAGAGAACCACTATTCATGGAGGGAACGCCTACCGGACGATTACTGAACTACACCTGTGAGCAGATCCGGATATCACTTCTATTGTACTGTTTTGATTAGGATGAGAACTCTGTAAGGGTGAGATAGCGAGCACTTAACCGACTTGAATTTCCGATTAATTTTTTTTTTTTTTTTTTTTTTGATGGGCCAGTTACCCCTTATTAAATTGAACTTGTGTCTTCAACGCGACTTCAATTTTTCCCAGGGGAGGGGGATGTAACGATACTTGATTGTTTTTTAATAAAAATCAAGCCTCGTTTTAAATATCCGTCTTTTCTTGATACCGCATACTTCGTGATTCAAAGTTGCATTCTTTTATTTGTTTAATTGTGTTAATCCTTGTTGTTAATCCCCCTGTTTAACGCAGACTTCTGTCGCCTGGTTCTCTGGTGAACCAAGACCAGTCGACGGAAATCTCGAAGTCTTTCTACTGGTAATGCTTGGCGTGTGACACCCAAGGTTGCCACAGAAAGACCACAGTAACCTATCCCGTCCTACCCCATTTGTGTTCCGTTTGGACTTCCGTTTAACGCAGACTTCTCTCGCCTGGCTATCTTGTGACAGAAACCAATCGGCAGAAGTCTCGAAGTTTTTCTACTGGTAATGCTTGGCGTGTACACCCAAGGTTGCCACGGAGAGACCACGATAAACTACCCCGTTATCCTGTAAATTGTTGCATTGTGTTTCACCTGTATCAACCCCGTCCCGTTAATTGAATAGTTTCAAATTCTGATCGGCCTGTACACTGAAAATCACTGGAAGTGCTCGGGATCAAACCCATTGCTAAATTAACCGATTACAGAGACTTGGATCTTTCTGGGACACCCGGTTGCTGTAAATTTTGTGTAAACCCCGTACATCCGTTATTGTCTCAGAAGGAATCAAAGTGACTGCTATTAATTGTTTGCTTTCTTTAATACCTGATAGTTTGACTGAATATAGTTGATTTGAATATTCTTTAATTCATTGATTTCACTTTCTGATCACCGTGACAAGTTATTACATTTCTGTTTTCCTTATTTTTGAACTTGGTCATCAGCTGAATATATTTCTTGACTTGAAAATAACTGTATAGTTCACTGTAATTTAGATTGTTGTAATAAATACGGTTTTAAAGTACTTGTTATCGCTACCACCTTAGATAAACCCAACTCTGTCTCCGACTAGAAGGTACCTGGGTGGGTTTGCTATTTCTCCCTATTGAAAGAATAGCTGGCGCTCGAGATTAAACCCTTTTCCCGACCAAACCCGTTACACAAAGTATTATTCTTTAAAAAAATTAGATAGAATATTCTCGAAATTCTAGGTTAAATTTGCATAATTGATCCTTTTTTCAATTGAGAACCTTTCAGAAACTATCGTATTGTGATCTTTGAATAGTTAACATAATTTTAGTTTCTCAAAATTACATGCAGAATCAAAATAACAAATGATCATGATACAGTTTCACGAATTTAGACTTTAAGCAAATTATTATTCTCTTGAAGAATATGATAGAATGTTCTCGAAATTCCAGGTAGAAACCTGATCGATAGCTAATGCGTTTTTTCAAAATTCTGCATCCCTACTTTTTCACTAAATAATGTTCAGAAATTTTATTCAGTATAATTCTTCATTCATTCTTGTGAACTTTGAATAGTTAACATAATTTCTGGTTTTCGAAATTACATGCAGAATTAAAATAACCAAAAATCATTATACTGTTTCAGAAATATATATATATATTTCTTGAAATATTATTTTTTTGAATATAAGATGGAATGTCCTCTGAATTCCCAGTTTAATTTGCAGTTTTGTATCTCTTAAACTCAGGAACATCTAAAAAAACTCAAGGTATGGTCGCATAATTGGGCCACACAACACAGGTTATTCTGTGCATCGGTTTCTAAATCGTTGTGTGGTCCTTTTTGTCTGTTTATAATACTGTCAACTTGTTATTGTGAAAATTTGAGACAGATAAACAAATGATGATGATGATGATAATTGTGATTCAATATTTTCAACAATTCTGATATTCCAATCATCACATTTTTCATCTTGTTTGCTTTTCTAACTATAGAGCTGTTTTCAATAGGACACATTTCAAAACTTATCATAATGTCTCATAGTTCTTATTCAATCTGAATGACTGACTCTCCTCTGAACACGAGTTTTTGAACTGCTGCTTGATATCGAACTAATTGATTACGGTAGTGATATAATGAAGTAGATCGTGGATTACCACTTTGAGGTCGAAAAATAGACGAGATCCGATCAAGTTTGCGACACCGATGATGAAATCCGATTCTCGCTGAATTCATTATTTTTGTGCCTATCTCCTTTTTACGTACATCAATTATTTGTTGCTCTTTGTATTGTTTGGCAGTCATGTACCTGTTGAGCCTAATATTAACCTCTTCGTTATTTACAGGGGTACACCACTAGTGCTTCCCCCCCTCTTCGGAAATCCAGTTAAGGTGAGCTTTGAACCCTTTATTACATATTTTCACAAATAACCACTGATGTGCTTTCGAAAAGTGTATTGTGTTTTTCGATGAGTCCTATCAGTTTCAAGTACCCTTGGTGATATATTCCAGGGTGTTAGTATTATCACCTTCTAAGAAGAACTGTTCACATCAGGATAAAAACGGAAAGAGCTGTTGATGTATTTACCGTCCGATCTCTCACCTTCTTGAAATGTGACCCAGTCTCACAACGGCCCTATATGAAATCATCCTTCCGTGCATATTTCAATACCCAATCGAAAGTGTATTTTTCAGAATGTCAAAACAAATACCCACGTATTTCTCATGACCAATTTCCACACATTATATCGATCCATTTTCTACAAGCAGGAAAGGTTCTGTGAAATGCAAAAAAAGAGATTCAGAACAACTTAGCGCCCATCAGATGGTATCCAATTTGAATATAAAAGGGGCCTATGACCCACAATCCGGGATTGGGGATTCTTAAACGCACCTTTTTTAGTTTCGATCCGCCAGTCAGTATTTGTTCTATCATCTTTTCCTATAGATTAATCACAATATTTTAGAATTGATATTCTATGTAGACATAATGAAATGGATCTCTGAGCCCCAACATTGTTTTCCTGGAGTCCTCGCGTATAAATCCCCCCATTTTAATTTTTTCGACAACTTCGAAACTTTACAATATCATAACATCTTGAAATGATAATTCAAAACTCTATGAATCATTATAATTTTGAAAAATTATCCTAGTAGCCTTGCTTTGATCATCTTTCAACTGATCTCAATTTCTTTTAATTTTTCTCAGGTTCCCACAAATAAGAATGACCCGTTGGTAAAAAGAATTAACGGCGTACTGGGAGAGTATAGCAGGGCCAAGCATTTATTCGATGGGAAGAAGGTTTTGATCCAGCCTTGTTTCACCACTCTATATGCGGTGCAACCGAGAACACACATGCCACCCCATCAGCCAGCAAACAGGTAATTAAATGTAGAATTCACAAGACCCTTACTGACATTGAGATGTGTCTCAACAACGCTATTTTTCCAACTTATTTCAAATACTTGTCAGGATTGATCGGTAGAATGTCACTGCTTAATTTTTGTGAAGAGCATTATGAAGATGTTATCCTTGACTTCAGTCAAGGAAGATTCAAATCATCTTGATGCACATTTTATCGTGCAACGCGTCACATCTCAATGTGCAGCCCTTTTTGAAATACCCAAACTTTTACTGAACTACTTTATATAAACAGAATACTAATCAATATTTTTCCTTGCAGACCAACTTCTGTTGAAGCCAGGCACGAGTTGATGAAGAAAAATAACCACCACCATCCTGGCTTTCATTTTATGCCCGAGAAGAAACCGATTCAACACAGGCCAGTCGACAGCAGGCCACACGAAAGCGGCCCTTTTCAGGGCCACCAGGTCAGGCAAATCATCAAAAACAACTACGAACATAGCGCAAACGGCGCATATCAACAAATGATGCGTCGTCCTATGGCCATGGGTCGTCCTACTGCTTATCGAATGACCCGTCCAGCCGGCCCCGTATCGAACAAACAAAGGCCCTTCGACATCAGACCTCACGAACGCGGCCCTTATCAGGGCCACAAGAATAGGCAAATTCACTACAACTATGCCGCCTACAAACAAAAAGTAATCTGGTCTATCTCCACGAATAATGCGTCGTCCTATGACCATGGGTCATCCTTGTCATAATCAAAAGAGGCCTACAGCCGTTCCTGTACCGGTAAGTATGAAACACCAGTTCTTCTAAAAATTATGCCTCGCTGTGAAATACGAGCTGAAAGATTTTGGATCTATTTAAATTATTTTTTTGCCTTCGTAATTCGACGTACAGCATGTAATATCCTCTCAGCATTTCCATCCAATTAAATTTTCAAGCGACTCAGGTTAAATAAATTTCGCACAGCTAACGTTCTGAGTGGTAAATGAGTGAACTCTTGTCAACTCCAGACTCTTTCAAAAATCGTAGTAAATTTCATAAGCGAAACGAGGTATCCTCAATACTTACACATGATTTTTATTTTACAGGACAGAAAATCTCTACTTCACTCTACTTCCAGCTTCCTCGAACTTCGAAGTAGACAGGGCTCTGAAGGAAATGATCATTATGATTGTTCCCATTTCGGGGTTGGATATTAACAAGAAAGAATTGATCTTCCATCATCCTTAGTCAACGGTGAGTGTGATCAGAATTTTTTTTCCAATTTCAATCCTACATTTTCTCCATATTGATAGGGAGAAAAAGAAACTTTTTGTTTCGTTAAGGTCCATTTTTTCATATATGATGAGATTTTAAGGAAACTGAACAACTGAATTTCTTTATCATTTTGACGACGTTTCGGACATTATTCAGCCTTTTCCCAAGGCTACAATGTAAATTGATATGAAATGGACTCGTCGAAGTATTGCACATAATGCTGCTCATAACTTTAACTAGGATAACTTCTGATCACCTATGAGGTAATTGGTTGCGAGAATAGATCTAGACCTTGCTGGCTTTCACCAAAATTCGAAATTTTTATCTAGTAACCATAATTTTTCCTTTTCAGAACAGAATGAAAAACTTTCCGATCAAACCTTGCACAACATCTCTGGGACATCAGCGTAAGTAACCCTCCGTCAAACGCTTTCGAACCGCATCCCAAACCGTAGATTCGCATTCAACTAATCCTTAATTTCTCCTCCAGCGATCTCAGAATACAATTGGCGTTGTCCGATATCAGCGACGACGAGGAATAAGACTATTCTGTAGTGAAAAGAACGCTGTCTAACATAACGGCGATACCAGCCGCCAATCACATGGACGTCATCCCGCAAATCCTGAAGGACTATCTTGAGAGAGTCAGCGCCTAAAGCAGCAGATTTTTCAGTGCTCATACTCTGTTATAATTATTCAAATAAATAAATAAGCCAAAAATTATATTTTTTCATTCTTGAAACCATCTAACAATTCAAATTTTCAAAAAAATAAAATAGCGATTATGTTAATTTCATAACAAATATTTTTATGAAGTACATATGTTCACAACAGGAAATAACAGAAAATTTTTGTTTTTGAAAAATAAGTACCCGCTCAGTGAGATAATTTTCCTGTTTTGTATTCAATCAACTTGTTCACTTCCTCGAAATCAACACTTCCTGTAAGTTCATTTTCTATAGAAGAGCGTACCGAAGAATTATTTGGAGTATTCTTGAATTTTTTCGGAACCTTTCTCTTACCTCTTTCTCTTTCAATACATTCGCAGGAATAATTTCTTTTATTAAAACCATTTCTCCACTCATCGTATGGTTTCAAAATTTTGATATAATAATTTCAACTCTTTCAGTATTTTAACTATAACTATCTTCTTTCTGTTTGCTCATCTAAACATGAAATTATTTTTTTGCTATTCATTCCTTTGGACTTTGAATAGTTAACATAATATCAGTTTCTCAAAATAACATGCAACTTTTCAACCTGCAATATCTCGCTAACTATTCGTTGAAAGGAGGCTACGGAAAGCATTATTTATCAGGAATAAATGCCATAGAGGAAAGACATAATAACTTGTATATTGCTTTATTTGAGGTTGCTCAAAACACCTCTTTAAATGGAGAATATTCTCGAATCAAATATATAACGTTGAAACGGATTAATTGGGTTATTCACGAGAGTAACATATATAGCATCATTGATTTTTTATAGAACTTTCTGAGCTCTACAAAAGAGGAGTTGATAATTTTTCTTTATCTCTCATATCGACTATATGAGCTGAATTTGCATTATCGATTCTGTTTTCAATTGAGAACATTTCAAAACTTATCGTATGGTTTTATAGTCCTGATTCAATATTTTCAACTCTTTCCATATTTGAATGATCGCTTTATTCTTTCTGTTCGCTCTTCTGAATTCAAATCAATATAAAAAATGTTAATAATAATAATACAAATAATATAATCGTCAGGGCATGTCTGGAGCCGGCGCTGGACATGACAGCATGCGGGACGTCGGTGGCAGGATGTTGAGGAAGCGGGCTCCTGCTGCAAAAGAAGCTACAGCTCCATAGCAACAACAGCAACCAACGAGTCCAATTCAATTGCCGACTCGAATCGCTGAAGGTGCTGCGCAGGATATTCAGCCAGTGCTCACCCAAGCGGGGTTAGTTAGAAAGCGCATGAAGTGGACAACGTCCATGAATGAAACTATTGTGCGCATATATAACTCAATCACGGGACTAGGGCAGAACACGAACAACTATAGGAAAAGGCTCCATGAGGAAGTCTGCAACGCCTACCCAAATATAAATGTCACTGAACAACGGGTGGCAGACCAGTACCGCGTAATTCTGAGAAATGAACTAATACCAATGGCCAGAATCGACGCAATTAAACAAGAACTTCAGCGCTCGCCAGTAACAGAGAGCGACACCAACACCTCTGATGAGATTCACATGCCTGGGCAACAACAGCCAGAAGAAATTGACGCTGAAAGTCCATCTTGCAACCCAAGTGAGGCAGAACACCAGGACGATAGGGAAGAGCTCCACCGACAAATTGACTCTGAGATGAGGAGATATTTTGCCGAATTGGAAGGAACAGATCCTCTTCATCGAATAGCACCTCCCCGACTCAATACATCCAAGAAACTGTCACTCATAATCGACATCTTGAATAGGGACGTTTTACCTGAGTACCTACAGAATGGCAGTTCATTGGAATATCTTCATCTAGTTTTTTACTGTGCAGCGCTAACGACGGCTAAAACCATAGGGGCAAAAATTCGCCGAACGAACAACGATGGTCCAAAATTACACAAATTATATGCGCCACCATGGCAGAAACGTCTTCAACACAAAACAGAGAGACTAATAAGAGACATTGGACGACTGACGGAGTACGTGAACGGGAATCGCAGAAGGAAGGTTGTGAAAGCTGCCAAAGAAATCATGGATAAAAACAGAACACACACAGAACGAGAGACGGAGAATGCTACAGCTCACCACTGCCTCGACACTCTGAAGCAAAAGCTAAGTCTGTATGCAGAACGCCTGAGAAGATGTAAAAGCAATTATAGCCGGAAAAGAGACAACAATTCATTCGAAAAGTCGGAAGAAACTTTCTACCGGTCACTCACATGATCATGGTACGTTGCTTGAGAAGCTGTTTTACTATGGAGTGAGGGGCATTCCACTTAAGTTAATTGCCTCATACTTATCTGAGAGAGAACAACTGGTTACCTGGTTGAATGAGCAGTCCACCAGCCGAAAGATTAAGATAGGTGTCCCGCATGGTTCGGTGCTTGGCCCAATCCTTTTTTTGATCTTCATTAATGACCTGATCTGGAATATAAGTTTTTATGGAGCTGTACTGTTTGCTGATGATACCTCTGTTATGCTGAGAGGTAGAAGTGTGGACGAGATACGAACTGAAGCGAAGAAACTACTGCAAGACATCGGAAAATGGTTTCAGGCGAATAGACTGAAAATGAATGAGAGCAAGACACAGCAGCTCACATTTTCCCATGCATTGGATTAGAGAGCTTCCGTTAAGTTTTTGGGGGTCCATTTGGAATCTGGACTAGGCTGGAGGACCAACATTGATGCACTGGTAGCAAAACTGTCAGTGGCTGTGTATTCCATTCGACGGGTGAAAATGTGCACAACATATGAAATGGCCAGGCTAACTTATTTTGCCAACTTCCATAGTGTGGCCTCCTACGCCATTCTTTTTTGGGGTAGTTCATCGGAAGCGCAAAGAGTGCTTTTACTCCAGAAGAGGGCTATAAGGGCTCTTTTCGGCCTTGGACCCAGAGACAGTTGTAGAGAGGCATTCAGGGCTGGGGGCATCTTGACTGTACCAAGTATTTTCATATCATCCACACTGAAGTATGTGCATGCTAATATCAAAAACTTCCCGAGGAATATGCAGAGGCATCCGTATAGAACAAGAAATAGAACAGCCTTAGAAATACCCTTTCATCGCCTAACATCATCACAGCAATTTGTTGATTACTGGGGAGCCGTTTTGTACAATTCGATACCGGATACTATAAAACAGTTAAATGCTACGAGATTCGACAGGGAGATAAAGAGGGCTCTGTTGAAGACTACTGTATATAGCTTGAAAGAATTTTTGGACCGGCCTTCATTCTTTTTTACATGAATAAATGGATCAACAATGTTTTGTTAGTTCCATGTGTAATTGTGGTACTAGTCCTTTACAAATTAACTTGCATATTTTTTGAATACTATTGTATTTGATTTTTTTTCTTTGACGCTTCCTGTATCTTGATATTGAGAATTATTAAATAATTATTATTATTATTATTATTATGCTTTTAGCCTTGCGGCTTTCACACTCCTCTCCAGAGGAAAATTCACTTATCCCAGATATCTCAGATATCAAAAGGATTAAGCTCTGTTGGAGCCCTTTCCAGGTTTTCGGGCTCGTGGTGTTGGTCGGGTTCGGGTCGCTCCTCGGCTCCCTGCTGTAGGTTGGATTCCTGCTCCGTCCGCACTTCCTGTCGGAGCAGACGGTGTTCCTCTGAATTTCCCATGTACTTGCGTACAGTTCTCGCCGTTCCCAGCAGTACCGCCTTCTGCATCACTCTATAGATATTTTCGTCCAGCTGAAGTTTCCTCAAGTTCCCTAGTAGTTTCTTCGGTATCAGGCCTGTAGATGATATGACAATAGGGATGGTCTTGACATCTTTCAGCTTCCACTGTCTCCTGGTTTGCTCCTCGAGATCTTTGTACTTTGAAATTTTTTCAGTGTGCCTATCTAGAAGATTGTTATTATTTGGAATCGCCACATCGATGAAAAGTGCTGTGTCCTCATCCTTATTGAGCAATATGAGGTCTGGTCCATTGTGGGTTATTTTCCGGTCTGTGAGAACCGTGCGATCCCAATAGAGCTTGTGATGTTCATTTTCCAATACAGCATCCGGATGGTAATTGTAATAAGAAACCTTTTTCGAACTTAGAAGTTGGTGTTTTAGTGCCAATTCTTGGTGAAGAATCTTCGCAACGGCATCATGTCTATTTTTGTACTCCGTGCCCGCGAACTTCTGACATCCCCCGGTGATGTGCTGGATAGTTTCATGTGTCGCACAGCCATAACGACAGCTATCATCCGCCACTGAGGCATCCTTGGCGATATATTTCATGTAGTTCCTTGTTGGAATCACCTGATCCTGGATGGCAAGCATGAAGCCCTCTGTCTCAGGAAACAACCTTCCGGAAGTCAACCAGTAGTTCGACGCAGATATGTCGACGTAATCATGGTTGACCTCGTTCTGGTGCCTCCCATGCAAATGTTTGCCAATCAGTTTCTGCATTTTACTTTCTGCAGAGTGTTCGACGGTTTCCAAGTGGTCCTGCTGTAGCTTTAACGGTGTAGAAGTATCAGCAACACAAACTACTCGATGGAGTTCTGACGAAGCAGCCTTGCTCAGAAAATATTTTCGAAGTCCTTCAATTTCCTGGGTCATACGGTTGGACAAATCAACAATTCCTCTACCCCCAAGATGTCGTGGCAGCTCGGTCCGTTCTATTGAGCTTTTGGGGTGATGTTTATTGTGTTTATTGAGCATCGTCCTTATTTTTCTTTGTAAGGCTGCTAAATCGGTGGTGGTCCAAGAGATGATACCGAATGAGTAGCTCAGCGCCGAGCAAGCGTAGGTATTGATAGCTTTCATCAGATTCTTGCTGTTAAGGCCAGTTCTCATTATCCTTCTCAATCTTCGGGTGAACTCCTCCGTTAGTTCTTTCTTCATCTGGCTCTGATTGATTTTTCTTGCCTGTTTTATGCCCAGATACTTGTATGTGTCTCCTTCCTTCAATGCTTCAATTTCTGCACCTTCCCTGAGTTTGAACGTACCATCTTCTATTTTCCCTCTCGTTATGTTGAGCAGTCGACATTTTTCTAATCCAAACTTCATTTTGTTGTCTTCCGAGAATCCTTCCACCATTTTCAGCATCTGTTGCATTTGTTTTTTGGTAGATGCGAAGAGTTTCAAATCGTCCATGTAAAGGAGATGATTCAGTTTCATCATAGTTCTACTGCCGCTTTTGATGGCAAATCCGTAGTCCGTAGAGTTCAATCTATGAGACAAGGGATTCAGAGCCATGCAGAACCACAGAGGGCTCAGCGAATCCCCTTGGAAAATTCCGCGTCTTATTGGAATAGGTCCTGTCGTAATGGAGCCATCTGCTGCTTTCATTTGAAGACTAGTACGCCAGGTTGACATAGCGTTTTTCAGGAACTTAACAATATTGGGATCCACCTTGTAAATGTTCAAGATAGTCAAGAGCCATTCGTGAGGTATAAAATCGAATGCTTTCTTGTAGTCTATGTACGCAGCGTAAAGATTCCTTCGCTTGGAGAACGCTTGATTGCAGATAACTGAATCAATTATTAGCTGTTCTTTGCACCCTCTGCTCTCTTTGGTGCATCCTTTTTGTTGCATGGCGATGATGTTATTCCTTTCGCAATGGTTGTGAATTCGATTTGAAATGCACGATGTGATTAATTTGTACATCGTTGGAAGACATGTGATTGGTCGGTATTTGGATGGGTCCTCTGTATTCCTTTGGCCTTTGGGTAACAGGTACGTTGTGCCATGTGTAAGGAATATTGGCATTCTTTCAGGATTTTCAATGACATCATTTATTGCGGAGGTCAATTTCTCATGCATGATCCAAAGTTTCTTGATCCAGAAGTTCTGTAATCCATCAGGCCCAGGTGTTTTCCAGTTGTGTAGTCCTCTGATAGCTGATTTTACTTCTTCAATTGTGATTATGTCATGTTGCATCGGCTCATATTTTACAGCTTCAGACTTTTCATCTTCAATCCATCCGGTATCTCCATTGAACTGAGGTTTCGTTGATAATTGTTCGGTCCAGAATTGTTCAATGGCTTCTTTTGGTGGTAACTTTCCATTTTCTCCATCAGACGATGTGAGTGACCGGTAGAAAGTTTCTTCCGACTTTTCGAATGAATTGTTGTCTCTTTTCCGGCTATAATTGCTTTTATATCTTCTCAGGCGTTCTGCATACAGACTTAGCTTTTGCTTCAGAGTGTCGAGGCAGTGGTGAGCTGTAGCATTCTCCGTCTCTCGTTCTGTGTGTGTTCTGTTTCTATCCATGATTTCTTTGGCGGCTTTCACAACCTTCCTTCCGCGATTCCCGTTCACGTACTCCGTCAGTCGTCCAATGTCTCTTCTTAGTCTCTCTGTTTTGTGTTGCCATGGTGGCGCATATAATTTGTGTAATTTTGGACCATCGTTGTTCGTTCGGCGAATTTTTGCCCCTATGGTTTTAGCCGTCGTTAGCGCTGCACAGTAAAAAACTTATTATTATGACTTTAGCCTTGCGGCTTTCACACTCCTCTCCAGAGGAAAATTCACTTATCCCAGATATCTCAGATATCAAAAGGATTAAGCTCTGTTGGAGCCCTTTCCAGGTTTTCGGGCTTGTGGTGTTGGTCGGGTTCGGGTCGCTACTCGGCTCCCTGCTGTAGGTTGGATTCCTGCTCCGTCCGCACTTCCTGTCGGAGCAGACGGTGTTCCTCTGAATTTCCCATGTACTTGCGTACAGTTCTCGCCGTTCCCAGCAGTACCGCCTTCTGCATCACTCTATAGATATTTTCGTCCAGCTGAAGTTTCCTCAAGTTCTCTAGTAGTTTCTTCGGTATCAGGCCTGTAGATGATATGACAATAGGGATGGTCTTGACATCTTTCAGCTTCCACTGTCTCCTGGTTTGATCCTCGAGAAATCTGTACTTTGAAATTTTTTCAGTGTGCATATCTAGAAGATTGTTATTATTTGAAATCGCCACATCGATGAAAAGTGCTGTGTCCTCATCCTTATTGAGCAATATGAGGTCTGGTCTATTGTGGGTTATTTTCCGGTCTGTGAGAACCGTGCGATCCCAATAGAGCTTGTGATGTTCATTTTCCAATACAGCATCCGGATGGTAATTGTAATAAGAAACCTTTTTCGAACTCAGAAGTTGGTGTTTTAGTGCCAATTCTTGGTGAAGAATCTTCGCAACGGCATCATGTCTATTTTTGTACTCCGTGCCCGCGAACTTCTGACATCCCCCGGTGATGTGCTGGATAGTTTCATGTGTCGCACAGCCATAACGACAGCTATCATCCGCCACTGAGGCATCCTTGGCGATATATTTCATGTAGTTCCTTGTTGGAATCACCTGATCCTGGATGGCAAGCATGAAGCCCTCTGTCTCAGGAAACAACCTTCCGGAAGTCAACCAGTAGTTCGACGCAGATATGTCGACGTAATCATGGTTGACCTCGTTCTGGTGCCTCCCATGCAAAGGTTTGCCAATCAGTTTCTGCATTTTACTTTCTGCAGAGTGTTCGACGGTTTCCAAGTGGTCCTGCTGTAGCTTTAACGGTGTAGAAGTATCAGCAACACAAACTACTCGATAGAGTTCTGACGAAGCAGCCTTGCTCAGAAAATATTTTCGAAGTCCTTCAATTTCCTGGGTCATACGGTTGGACAAATCAACAATTCCTCTACCCCCAAGATGTCGTGGCAGCTCGGTCCGTTCTATTGAGCTTTTGGGGTGATGTTTATTGTGTTTAGTGAGCATCGTCCTTATTTTTCTTTGTAAGGCTGCTAAATCGGTGGTGGTCCAAGAGATGATACCGAATGAGTAGCTCAGCGCCGAGCAAGCGTAGGTATTGATAGCTTTTATCAGATTCTTGCTGTTAAGGCCAGTTCTCATTATCCTTCTCAATCTTCGTGTGAACTCCTCCGTTAGTTCTTTCTTCATCTGGCTCTGATTGATTTTTCTTGCCTGTTTTATGCCCAGATACTTGTATGTGTCTCCTTCCTTCAATGCTTCAATTTCTGCACCTTCCCTGAGTTCGAACGTACCATCTTCTATTTTCCCTCTCGTTATGTTGAGCAGTCCACATTTTTCTAATCCAAACTTCATTTTGATGTCTTCCGAGAATCCTTCCACCATTTTCAGCATCTGTTGCATTTGTTTTTTGGTAGATGCGAAGAGTTTCAAATCGTCCATGTAAAGGAGATGATTCAGTTTCATCATAGTTCTACTGCCGCTTTTGATGGCAAATCCGTAGTCCGTAGAGTTCAATCTATGAGATAAGGGATTCAGAGCCATGCAGAACCACAGAGGGCTCAGCGAATCCCCTTGGAAAATTCCGCGTCTTATTGGAATAGGTCCTGTCGTAATGGAGCCATCTGCTGCTTTCATTTGAAGACTAGTACGCCAGGTTGACATAGCGTTTTTCAGGAACTTAACAATATTGGGATCCACCTTGTAAATGTTCAAGATAGTCAAGAGCCATTCGTGAGGTATGGAATCGAATGCTTTCTTGTAGTCTATGTACGCAGCGTAAAGATTCCTTCGCTTGGAGAACGCTTGATTGCAGATAACTGAAAAAATTATTAGCTGTTCTTTGCACCCTCTGCTCTCTTTGGTGCATCCTTTTTGTTGCATGGCGATGATGTTATTCCTTTCGCAATGGTTGTGAATTCGATTTGAAATGCACGATGTGATTAATTTGTACATCGTTGGAAGACATGTGATTGGTCGGTACTTGGATGGGTCTTCTGTATTCCTTTGGTCTTTAGGTAACAAGTATGTTGTGCCATGTGTAAGGAATATTGGCATTCTTTCAGGATTTTCAATGACATCATTTATTGCGGAGGTCAATTTGTCATGCATGATCCAAAGTTTCTTGATCCAGAAGTTCTGTAATCCATCAGGCCCAGGTGTTTTCCAGTTGTGTAGTCCTCTGATAGCTGATTTTACTTCTTCAATTGTGATTATGTCATGTTGCATCGGCTCATATTTTACAGCTTCAGACTTTTCATCTTCAATCCATCCGGTATCTCCATTGAACTGAGGTTTCGTTGATAATTGTTCGGTCCAGAATTGTTCAATGGCTTCTTTTGGTGGTAACTTTCCATTTTCTCCATCAGACGATGTGAGTGACCGGTAGAAAGTTTCTTCCGACTTTTCGAATGAATTGTTGTCTCTTTTCCGGCTATAATTGCTTTTATATCTTCTCAGGCGTTCCGCATACAGACTTAGCTTTTGCTTCAGAGTGTCGAGGCAGTGGTGAGCCGTAGCATTCTCCGTCTCTCGTTCTGTGTGGTTTCTGTTTCTATCCATGATTTCTTTGGCAGCTTTCACAACCTTCCTTCCGCGATTCCTGTTCACGTACTCCGTCAGTCGTCCAATGTCTCTTCTTAGTCTCTCTGTTTTGTGTTGAAGACGTTTCTGCCATGGTGGCGCATATAATTTGTGTAATTTTGGACCATCGTTGTTCGTTCGGCGAATTTTTGCCCCTATGGTTTTAGCCGTCGTTAGCGCTGCACAGTAAAAAACTAGATGAAGATATTCCAATGAACTTCCATTCTGTAGGTACTCAGGTAAAACGTCCTTATTCAAGATGTCGATTATGAGTGACAGTTTCTTGGATGTATTGAGTCGGGGAGGTGCTATTCGATGAAGAGGATCTGTTCCTTCCAATTCGGCAAAGTATCTCCTCATCTCAGAGTCAATTTGTCGGTGGAGCTCTTCCCTATCGTCCTGGTGTTCTGCCTCACTTGGGTTGCAAGATGGACTTTCAGCGTCAATTTCTTCTGGCTGTTGTTGCCCAGGCATGTGAATCTCATCAGAGGTGTTGGTGTCGCTCTCTGTTACTGGCGGACGCTGAAGTTCTTGTTTAATTGCGTCGATTCTGGCCATTGGTATTAGTTCATTTCTCAGAATTACGCGGTACTGGTCTGCCACCCGTTGTTCAGTGACATTTATATTTGGGTAGGCGTTGCAGAATTCCTCATGGAGCCTTTTCCTATAGTTGTTCGTGTTCTGCCCTAGTCCCGTGATGGAGTTATATATGCGCACAATAGTTTCATTCATGGACGTTGTCCACTTCATGCGCTTTCTAACTAACCCCGCTTGGGTGAGCACTGGCTGAATATCCTGCGCAGCACCTTCAGCGGTTCGAGTCGGCAATTGAATTGGACTCGTTGGTTGCTGTTGTTGCTTTGGAGCTGTAGCTTCTTTTGCAGCAGGAGCCCGCTTCCTCAACATCCTGCCACCGATGATTGTCATATCATCTCCGGGCCTGATACCGAAGAAACTACTAGAGAACTTGAGGAAACTTCAGCTGGACGAAAATATCTATGGAGTGATGCAGAAGGCGGTACTGCTGGGAACGGCGAGAACTGTACGCAAGTACATGGGAAATTCAGAGGAACACCGTCTGCTCCGACAGGAAGTGCGGACGGAGCAGGAATCCAACCTACAGCAGGGAGCCGAGGAGCGACCCGAACCCGACCAACACCACGAGCCCGAAAACCTGGACAGGGCTCCAACAGAGCTTAATCCTTTTGATATCTGAGATATCTGGGATAAGTGAATTTTCCTCTGGAGAGGAGTGTGAAAGCCGGAAGGCTAAAGTCATAAAGCTCTGTTTTATAATAGGCAGTGATTTCTCTGAATTTCAGGATTTTCATAATTTTCAATAGAGAATTACTCAATTTTTTCGGAACGTTACTGTAACCATTTCTATACTTATATATCTGCAGTATTTTCTTTGATTGAGACCATTTCAAATTTTAACGTATGATTTCATAATCGTGATTCAAAATTTCCAACAATTATAAAATTTCAATTCTGACTTTATTCATTTTATTTACCTTTGGCATTCATAAGACTGTTTTTTTATTTAATGCTTGTGGACTTTGGGTAGTTGAACATCTACACGGTTCTTCAAAATTACATGCAGAATCAAAATAACCCAAAAATATTATTCCTCTTCAAGAATATTGATTTTTCGTGAGGTAATATGCTTTCGACGAATGAAATAGAATGTTCTCGAAACTCCAGGTAAAAACCTGATCGAGAGTTAATGCGTTTCCTGAAAATTCTGCATTCCTACTCTTTCACTAGATAACGTCATGTTCTGAAATTCTATTCAGTATAACTCTGTTCGCTCTTTTGAGAGGTTGAAAATTTCGGCGAATTCCTCAGTGTCTTCTCGATCATTGGCAAAATTGTGTGAATTTTTTCATTCAGAATACCGTATCGATAAAATTTGAAAATGAGGTTAACTAATGATTGGTACGAGAAGTTGATGTAAGTAGTGTATATTCAGCATGACTTCGAATTAGTTAGTGTAGAAAAAGTTGTTAACATCAAAATATTTTTCATTCAATCAAGTCTCCAGAGAATGTCAGGTTTCTTATATTTCCCACTAATCAATTTTTGAATCTTCTTGAATAGCCACTCTAACCCCGTACTAATTCAATACATTTGCAGTATTGATATTCTTTCCGTTAAAAATATTTCTCCATTCATCCTATTGTTTCAAAATTGTGATTCAATATTTTCAACCCTTCAATAATCAATTATACTCTTTCCCCGTTTTGTTTGCGTCTTGAGATATAAAACAGGCTTATTTCTTTCATTTTTGTGGACTTTGAGTAGCAGAAAATCATTTCGGTTCTTCAAAATTACATGCATATTCAAAATAACAAATAATCATGATACCGTTTCGCGAGAATAGAATTTCAGCAAAGTATCATTCTTTTGAAAAATAGGAAAGAATGTTGTCGAAATTCTAGATTAAATTTGCATAATTGATTTCCTTTTCAATTGAGAACCTTCCAAAACCTATCGTTCGGTTTCTCAATTGTGATTCAATATTTTCAATATTTCAATTATCTTTTTTCTTTTTGCTCTTAGAAATGAAAGTTTATTTTTCATTCATTCTTGTGATATTTGAATGGTTAACATAATTGCACTTTTTAGAAATTACATGAAGAATCGAAATAACAAATAATCATGATACAGTTTCACGAATTTAGACTTTTAGCAAAGTATTGTTCTTTTGAAAAATATGATAGAATGTTCTCGAAATTCCAGGTAGAAACCTGACCGTTAGTTAATGCGTGCTCTCAAAATTCTGCATCCCTACTCTTTTAGTAGATAACGTTCTATTCAGTATAACACTGTTCGCTCTTATGAGAAGTTGAAAATTTCGGCGTATTCCTTAGTGTCTTCTAGATCATTGGCAAAGTTTTGTGAATCGTTTCATTCAGAATACCGTATCGATAAAATTTGAAAATGAAGTTAACTAATGATTGGTACGAGAAGCTGATGTAAGTAGTGTATATTCAGAATGACTTCGAATTAGTTAGTGTAGAAAAAGTTGATAACATCAAGATATTTTTCATTTAATCAAGTCTTCAGTGAATTTCAGGTTTCTTATATTTCTTACTAATCAATTTTTAAATTTTTTTGAATAGCCACTCTAACCTCGTACTAATTCAATACATTTGCTGAATTGATTCTTTTCGTTGAAAATATTTCTCCACTCATCTCATGGTTTCAAAATTGTGATTCAATGTTTTCAACCCTTCAATAATCAAATAAACTGTTTCTTCCTTTTTTTGGGTTTTGAAATATAAAACAGGCTTATTTCTTTCATTTTTGTGGACTTTGACTAGCAGAAAATCATTTCGGTTCTTCAAAATTACATGCATATTCAAAATAACAAACAATCATGATACCGTTTCGCGAGAATAGAATTTTAGCAAAGTATTATTCTTTTGAAAAATAGGATAGAATTTACTCGAAATTCTAGGTTAAATTTGCATTATTGATTTCCTTTTCAATTGAGAACATTCCAAAACCTATCGTTCGGTTTCTCAATTATGATTCAATATTTTCAATATTTCAATTATCTTTTTTTCTTTTTGCTTATCCAAATATAAATTTTTTTTTCATTCATTCTTTTGATCTTTGAATATTCAACATAATTTCAGTTCCTTAAAATTACATGAAGAATCGAAATAAGAAATAATCATGATACAGTTTCACGAATATAGACTTTTAGCAAAATATCATTATTTCGAAAAAAGAAAGATAGAATGTTCTCGAAACTCCAGGTAGAAACCTGACCGATAGTTAATGAGTTTTCTCAAAATTCGGCATCCCTACTCTTTTAGTAGATAACGTTCTATTCAGTATAACTCTGTTCGCTCTTTTGAGAAGTTGAAAATTTTGGCGAAATCCTTAGTGTCTTCTAGATCATTGACAAAGTTTTGTGAATTTTTTCATTCAGAATACCGTATCGATAAAATTCGAAAATGAAGTTAACTAATAATTGGTACAAGGAGTTGATGTAAGTAGTGTATATTCAGCATAACTTCGAAATAGTTAGTGTGGAAAATGTTGTTAACATCGAAATATTTTTCATTTAATCAAGTCTCCAGTGAATTTCAGGTTTCTTATATTTCCCACTAATCACTTTTTAAATTTTTTTGAATAGCCACTCTAACCCCGTACTAATTCAATACATTTGCAGAATTGATATTCTTTTCGTTGAAAATATTTCTCCACTTATCGTATTGTTTCAAAATTTTGATTCGATATTTTCAACCCTCCAATAATCAAATAAACTGTTTCTTTTTTTTGTTTGCGTTTTGAAATATAAAACAGGCTTATTTCTTTCATTTTTGTGGACTTTGACTAGCAGAAAATCATTTCGGTTCTTCAAAATTACATGCATATTCAAAATAACAAATAATCATGATACCGTTTCGCGAGAATTACATTACATTACTCAGATTATAAACTTTTAGCAGAGTATTAATCTTTCGAAAAATAAGATAGAATGTTCTCGGAATTCTAGGTTGAATTTGCATAAACGATTTCCTTTTCAATTGAGAACATATCGAAACTTATCCTATGGTTTCTTAATTGTGATTAGATATTTTCAACTTATTCAATATTTCAATTATCACTATCTTTTCTCTTTTGGCTCTTCCAAATATAATTTTTATTCATTCATTCGTGTGAACTTTGAATGGTTTACATTTTTTCAGTTTTTCAAAATCACATGCAGAATCAAAATAGCCAAGAATCATTATACTGTTTCACGAATATGGATTTTTCGCGAAATATTATTGTTTTGAAAATAAGATGGAATATCTTTTAATTTCCCAGTTGAATTTGCAGTTTCGTAATTTTTGAACTAAGGAACATCTAAAAATCTCAAGGTATGGTTGCATGATTGTGATTCTATATTTTCAACAATTCTGATATTTCAATCATCACATTCTTCATCTTGTTATCTTTTCCAACTATGAAGCTGTACTTATTATTTCATTTTTGTGGACAAAATTTTTAAATTCTCTCGAATCGTCACTCTAACCCCGTACTAATTCCATACATTTGCAGAATCAATTTTTCTTATTAACAATATTTCTCCACTCATCGTATGGTTTCAAAATTGTGATTCAATATTTTCAACCCTCACATAATCAAATAAACTCTTTCTTCTTTTCCTTTGCTTTTTGAAATATAAAACAGGCAAATTTCTTTTTTTTTGTGGACTTTAGCTAGTAGAATATTATTGCAGTTCTGCAAAATTACATGCAGATTCAAAATAACGAGTGATCGTGATACCGCTTCGCGAGAATAGAATTTTAGCAGAGTATTATTCTTTAAAAAAATAGGATAGAATGTTCTCGAAATTCTAGGTTAAATTTGCATAATTGATCCATTTTTCAATTGAGAACCTTTCAGAACCTATCGTATGGTTTCTCAATTGTGATTCAATATTTTCAACTCATTCAGTATTTCAATTATCACTTCCTCCTCTTGCTCTTCCAAATATGAATTTTTTTTTTATTTATTCTTGTGATCTTTGAATAGTTAACATAATTTTAGTTTCTCAAAATTACATGCAGAATCAAAATAACAAATAATCATGTTACAGTTTCACGAATTTAGACTTTTAGCAGAGTATTATTCTTTTGAAGAATATGATAGAATGTTCTCGAAATTCCAGGTAGAAACCTGATCGATAGTTAATGCGTTCTCTCAATATTCTGCATCCCTACTTTTTCACTAAATGAAGTTCAGAAATTTTATTCAGTATAATTCTTCCGAATAAAAATTTTTTTTTCATTCATTCTTGTGAACTTTTAGTAGTTAACATAATTTCTGGTTTTTGAAATGACATGCAGAATTAAAATAACCAAAAATCATTATACTGTTTCACAAATATATATTTTTCGCGAAATATCATTTTTTTGAATATAAGATGGAATGTCCTCTAAATTCCCAGTTGAATTTGCAGTTTTGTATCTCTTAAACTCAGAAACATCTAAAAAACTCAAGGTATGGTTGCATAATTGTGATTCAATATTTTCAACAATTCTGATATTCCAATCATCACATTCTTCATCTTGTTTGCTTTTCTAACTATAGAGCTGTTTTCAATAGGATACATTTAAAAACATATCATAATGTCTCATAGCTCTTATTCAATCTGAATGACTGACTCTCCTCTGAACACGAGTTTTTGGACTGCTGCTTGATATCGAACTAATTGATAACGGTAGTGATATAATGAAGTAGATCATGGATTACCACTTCGAGGTCAAAAAATAGACGAGATCCGATCAAGTTTGCGACACCGATGATGAAATTCGATTCTCGCTGAATTCCTTATTTTTGTGCCTATCTCCTTTTTACGTACATCAATTTTTTGTTGCTCTTTGTATTGTTTGGCAGTCATGTACCTGTTGAGCCTAATATTAACCCATTCGTTATTTACAGGGAACGCCGGCGGGAGCAGGAAAAACAGTTGAGAGCCAGGATGCAAGAAAATACGGGAGGTACACCACTAGTGCTTCCCCCCCTCTTCGGAAATCCAGTTAAGGTGAGCTTTGAACCCTTTATTACATATTTTTACAAATAACCACTGATGTGCTTTCGAAAAGTTTATTGTGTTTTTCGATGAGTCCTATCAGTTTCAAGTACCCTTAGTGATATATTCCAGGGTGTTAGTATTATCACCTTCTAGGAAGAACTGCTCACATCAGGATAAAAACAGAAAGAGCTGTTGATGTATTTACCGTCTGATCTCTCACCTTCTTGAAATGTGACCCAGTCTCACAACGGCCCCTTATGAAATCATCCTTCCGTGCATATTTCAATACCCAATCGAAAGTGTATTTTTCAGAATGTCAAAACAAATACTCACGTATTTCTCATGACCAATATCCACACATTATATCGATCCATTTTCCACAAGCACGAAAGGTTCTGTGAAATGCAAAAAAAGAGATTCAGAACATCTTAGCGCCCATCAGATGGTATCCAATTTGAATATAAAATGGGCCTATGACCCACAATCCGGGATTGGGGATTCTTAAACGCACCTTTTTTAGTTTCGATCCGCCAGACAGTATTTGTTCTATCATCTTTCCCTATAGATTAATCACAATATTTTAGAAGTGATATTTTATGTAGACATAATGATATGGATCTCTAAGCCCCAACATTATTTCCTGGAGTCCTCGCGTATAAATCCCCCCATTTTAATTTTTTCGACAACTTCGAAACTTTACAATATCATAACATCTTCGATAATGAAATGATAATTCAAAACTGTATGAGTCATTATAATTTTGAAAAATTATCCTAGTAGCCTTGCTTTAATCATCTTTCAACTGATCTCAATTTTTTTTAATTTTTCTCAGGTTCCTACAAATAAGAATGACCCGTTGGTGAAAAGAATTAACGGCGTACTGGGAGAGTATAGCAGGGCCAAGCATTTATTCGATGGGAAGAAGGTCTTGATCCAGCCTGGTTTCACCACTCTATATGCGGTGCAACCGAGAACACACGTGCCACCCCATCAGCCAGCAAACAGGTAATTAAATGTAGAATTCACAAGACCCTTACTGACATTGAGATGTGTCTCAACAACGCTATTTTTCCAACTTATTTCAAATACTTGTCGGGATTGATCGGTAGAATGTCACTGCTTAATTTTTGTGAAGAGCATTATGAAGATGTAATCCTTGACTTCAGTCAAGGAAGATTCAAATCATCTTGATGCACATTTTATCGTGCAACGCGTCATATCTCAATGTGCAGCCCTTTTTGAAATACCCAAACTTTTACTGTACTACTTTATATAAACAGAATACTAATCAATATTTTTCCTTGCAGACCAACTTCTGTTGAAGCCAGGCACGAGTTGATGAAGAAAAATAACCACCACCATCCTGGCTTTCATTTTATGCCCGAGAAGAAACCGATTCAACACAGGCCAGTCGACAGCAGGCCACACGAAAGCGGCCCTTTTCAGGGCCACCAGGTCAGGCAAATCAACAAAAACAACTACGAACATAGCGGAAACGGCGCATATCAACAAATGATGCGTCGTCCTATGGCCATGGGTCGTCCTACTGCTTATCGAATGACCCGTCCAGCCGGCCCCGTATCGAACCAGAAAAGGCCCTTCGACATCAGACCTCACGAACGCGGCCCTTATCAGGGCCACAAGAATAGGCAAATTAACTACAACTATGCCGCCTACAAACAGAAAGTAAATGGTCTATCTCCACTAATAATGCGTCGTCCTATGACCATGGGTGATCCTAGTCATAATCAAGTGAGGCGTACAGCCGTTCCTGTACCGGTAAGTATGAAACACCAGTTCTTCTAAAAATTATGCCTCGCTGTGAAATACGAGCTGAAAGATTTTGGATTTATTTAAATTATTCTATTGCCTTCGTAATTCGACGTACAGCATGTATTATCCTCTCAGCATTTCCATCCAATAAACGTTCTGAGTGGTAAATAAGTGAACTCTTGTCAACTCCAGACTCTTTCAAAAATCGTAGTAAATTTCATTATCGAAACGAGGTATCCTTAATACTTACACATGATTTTTATTTTACAGGACAGAAAAACTCTACTTCACCAGAGTCCAGCTTCCTCGAACTTCGAAGTAGACAGGGCTCTGAAGGAAATGATCATTATGAAAGCAAAACTTTCGCCTATTGTTCCCATTTCGGGGTTGGATATTAACAAAAAAAAATTTATCTTCCATCATCCTAAGGCAACGGTGAGTTTGATAAGATATTTTTTTCCTATTTCAATATTACATTTTTTTCATATTGATAGGGAGAAAAAGAAACCACACATCGATCAACACTGATTCCTTTTTTCAATTTCAGCTATCAGAGATGCCCCTTTGTAAAGGTTCCTCTACCCCGAGTAAGTACAAATAATTTATCTCCACATTTACGCTCCCAACATTCAACTCATCTGAG
The DNA here is from genome assembly GCF_907165205.1 of Coccinella septempunctata. Taxonomy (NCBI): domain Eukaryota; kingdom Metazoa; phylum Arthropoda; class Insecta; order Coleoptera; family Coccinellidae; genus Coccinella; species Coccinella septempunctata. The sequence goes on from NC_058196.1 coordinate 4,487,148, forward strand.
AAACTAAAATTTCTTTCGAAACCAAATTTCTCTGATTTGTCTTTGCAATGAAATTTCAACGTATACACACAGACTTCATTTCAAATCTTGAGTCAAAATTCAGGGACGTCGAACGGAACATGAAAATCGCCAATCACGTGATAAAATTGAAATACAATATCGCAGGAAGCCTGAATGGAAATCCGCGAACGGGCAGTTTTCAGCCGATGTGATGGTTCTAAATAACCTGATTTTCATTCGAAAACTTGTTCGTTTTCACTTGCGAAAATTTTAGGGAATTCGATTTTTTGGCGGGGTCTTTCAGCTTGTTGAAACTTTTTGTTTCGTTAAGGTCCATTTTTTCATATATGATGAGATTTTAAGGAATCTGAACTACTGAATTTCTTTATCATTTGGCCGACGTTTCGGACATTATTCAGCTTTTTCTCAAGGCTACAATGTAAATTGATATGAAATGTATTGTCGAAGTATTGCACATAATGCTGCTCAGAACTTTAACTAGGAAAACTTCTGATCACCTATGAGGTAATTGGTTGCGAGAATAGATCTAGACCTTGCTGGCTTTCACCAAAATTCGAAATTTTTATCTAGTAACCATTATTTTTCCTTTTCAGAACAGAATGAAAAACTTTCCGATCAAACCTTGCACAACATCTCTGGGACATCAGCGTAAGTAACTCTCCGTCAAACGCTTTCGAACCGCATTCCAAACCGTAGATTCGCATTCAACTAATCCTTAATTTCTCCTCCAGCGATCTCAGAATACAATTGGCGTTGTCCGATATCAGCGACGACGAGGAACAAGACCATTATGTAGTGAAAAGAACGCTGTCTAACATAACGGCGATACCACCCGCCAATCACATGGACGTCATCCCGCAAATCCTGAAGGACTATCTTGAGAGAGTCAGCGCCCAAAGCAGCAGATTTTTCAGTGCCCATACTCTGTTATAATTATTCAAATAAATAAATAAGCCAAAAATTATATTTTTTCATTCTTGAAACCATCTAACAATTCAAATTTTCAAAAAAATAAAATAGCGATTATGTTAATTTCATAACAAATATTTTTATGAAGTATGTTCACAACAGAAAATAACTGAAAATTTTTGTTTTTGAAAAATAAGTACCCGCTCAGTGAGATAATTTTCCTTTTTTGTATTCAATCAACTTGTTCACTTCCTCGAAATCAACACTTCCCGTAAGTTCATTTTCTATAGAAGAGCGTACCGAAGAATTATTTGGAGTATTCTTGAATTTTTTCGGAACCTTTCTCTTACCTCTTTCTCTTTCAATACATTCGCAGGAATAATTTCTTTTATTAAAACCATTTCTCCACTCATCGTATGGTTTCAAAATTTTGATATAATAATTTCAACTCTTTCAGTATTTTAACTGAGGTTACTTTATTTGAGGTTGCTCAAAACACCTCTTTAAATGGAGAATATTCTCGAATCAAATATATAACGTTGAAACGGATTAATTGGGTTATTCACGAGAGTTACATATATAGCATCATTGATTTTTTATAGAACTTTCTGAGCTCTACAAAAGAGGAGTTGATAATTTTTCTTTATCTCTCATATCGTCTATCTGAGCTGAATTTGCATTATCGATTCTGTTTTCAATTGTAGTGATATAATTAATAATATAAAACAAAAAAATAAATATCATAGACTATATAAGAGGCATTTACTAAGTTGTTACTATGAAAGATTCAATGAATTAAGATCCAAAATTAAAAAAGATATTAGAACTGCTTATAAAAAATATTTGATGAATGTAGAAGTAGAACTTCTAAAAAACCCTAAAAAGTTTTGGAATTTTATCAATAACAAAAAAGATATCACTAGGATACCAGGTGAGATGGAGTATGGGGGTGAAATCTTATCAGACGGTTCACAAATAGTAAATGCATTTGCAGATCACTTCTCTAAAAATTATACAAGGCAGGAACCGGGTTGTTTAGATAATGTTTGCAATGCTGATCGTGGTGGGTTTTTCCATATAAGTCAGATAACTGTGGAAGATATTGAAGAGGCTATTCAAAATTTGAAACCAAAAAAAAGTATGGGTCCTGATAATTTACCGGCATGTGTAATTAGGCAGTGTGCAGATATTTTTGCGAAACCATTTTTCATATTATTTAATTTATCCTTGAAAACAGCTAGTTTTCCGACATGTCTTAAAACAGCCTTCATATGCCCAGTATATAAAACGGGTGAAAAAGAAAAAATAGTGAATTACCGGCCTATTTCTATCATTTCAAATATTGCAAAAGTGTTTGAATCGGTCTTATATAAATATATTATGTTTCACGTGAAGAACAAAATCCCAGTTCAACAGCATGGTTTCACTGCTGGTAGGTCTACATCATCAAACTTGATCGAGTTTGTTGAATATTCCTTGAATGCCTTTTCTAATCATTCTCAAGTAGATGTGCTTTATCTGGATGCAGTTAAAGCCTTCGATAGGGTACCCCATGACATTATATTGTTTAAGCTTCTGCATATACACAATTTTTCACCTCATTTGGTTTCTTTTTTTGGTTCTTATTTGGGTGGGAGAACTCAGTGTGTGAGGATAAATCAATTTTTTTCTGAAAACTTCGAAGCCACATCAGGGGTACCACAGGGTTCAAACCTTGGGCCCTTGTTGTTCCTTCTTTATATCAATGATATTGTTGATGTTGTGACTTTCTCTGAGATGAGTCTCTATGCTGATGATGTGAAGTTATATAGGATTATTAGAAATCCTAATGATGCAGAGGAACTGAGGTCTGATTTGGATAGGGTTGTGGCCTGGGCTAAAAGAAATAAACTGACATTTAACAGTGCGAAATGTTATCTTGTAACATTTTCTAGAAAAAAGGTGGACCTTATCTATAATTATGCTGTGGACGGTGATCCCTTGACTAGACTCGAGAAAATCAAAGATTTAGGTGTATCATTTGATAGATCTTTAACCTTTAATGATCATATTGATGAAGTAGTTAAAAATTCTTATAAGATGCTTGGGTTCATTTTGAGGAACACTAGAGAGTTCACAAACTTTAGAACATTAAAAATCCTATTTGATTCATATGTTATATCTAGACTTGAGTATTGTTCGGTTGTTTGGAATCCTAGTTATTTGTGTCAACAAAGAAAGATTGAAGGTGTAATCAAGAAATTTCTTAATAATGTTAACTTTATATTACGTAAGAGTAAAAATAGGTTTAACAATAATTTAAAAAATTATAATTTAATAACACTAGAAAATAGAAGATTTATTGCTGAAATAGTTTACCTACATAAAACTATCACAAATGAAAATACTGACAGTGCTACACTTGATAAATTACTTTTCTCAGTACCGAGGATTAATGTGAGATCTCATTCTACATTCTATTTACCTAACCCTAGAACAAATTATATGAAATTTTCTCCAATACATTCAATGTGTGATAAGTACAATAGGGTTCAGGATGTATGTGATTTGTTTTCGCACTCAACATCTCAAATAAAGCGAAAACTGTATGACTACTTCTATGATTCAATAATTGCAACTTGAGAGTTCAAACTTGATTTCAATTTTTTTTTTTTTTTTGTTTCATTCTTTTGTTGATGATTTCAATTATGTATTGTATATTCAAGAACCGTAATGGTTAAAATTGAATCGGATTGATAATTATTAGTGTACAATTGTTATTAGTAATAGCCGACTCAAGAATCGGAAACTAGAATACTTGTATTGTGGAATCTGTATGAGTTGTATCAATAAATAAATAAATAAATTGAGAACATTTCAAAACTTATCGTATGGTTTTATAGTCCTGATTCAATATTTTCAACTCTTTCCATATTTGAATGATCGCTTTATTCTTTCTGTTTGCTCTTCTGAATTCAAATCAATATAAAAAATGTTAATAATAATAATACAAATAATATAATCGTCAGGGCATGTCTGGAGCCGGCGCTGGACATGACAGCATGCGGGACGTCGGTGGCAGGATGTTGAGGAAGCGGGCTCCTGCTGCAGAAGAAGCTACAGCTCCAAAGCAACAACAGCAACCAACGAGTCCAATTCAATTGCCGACTCGAACCGCTGAAGGTGCTGCGCAGGATATTCAGCCAGTGCTTACCCAAGCGGGGTTAGTTAGAAAGCGCATGAAGTGGACAACGTCCATGAATGAAACTATTGTGCGCATATATAACTCCATCACGGGACTAGGGCAGAACACGAACAACTATAGGAAAAGGCTCCATGAGGAATTCTGCAACGCCTACCCAAATATAAATGTCACTGAACAACGGGTGGCAGACCAGTACCGCGTAATTCTGAGAAATGAACTAATACCAATGGCCAGAATCGACGCAATTAAACAAGAACTTCAGCGTCCGCCAGTAACAGAGAGCGACACCAACATCTCTGATGAGATTCACATGCCTGGGCAACAACAGCCAGAAGAAATTGACGCTGAAAGTCCATCTTGCAACCCAAGTGAGGCAGAACACCAGGACGATAGGGAAGAGCTCCACCGACAAATTGACTCTGAGATGAGGAGATATTTTGCCGAATTGGAAGGAACAGATCCTCTTCATCGAATAGCACCTCCCCGACTCAATACATCCAAGAATATGTCACTCATAATCGACATCTTGAATAAGGACGTTTTACCTGAGTACCTACAGAATGGCAGTTCATTGGAATATCTTCATCTAAATTTTTACTGTGCAGCGCTAACGACGGCTAAAATCATAAGGGCAAAAATTCGCCGAACGAACAACGATGGTCCAAAATTACACAAATTATATGCGCCACCATGGCAGAAACGTCTTCAACACAAAACAGAGAGACTAATAAGAGACATTGGACGACTGACGGAGTACGTGAACGGAAATCGCGGAAGGATGGTTGTGAAAGCTGCCAAAGAAATCATGGATAGAAACAGAACACACACAGAACGAGAGACTGAGAATGCTTCAGCTCACCACTGCCTCGACACTCTGAAGCAAAAGCTAAGTCTGTATGCAGAACGCCTGAGAAGATATAAAAGCAATTATAGCCGGAAAAGAGACAACAATTCATTCGAAAAGTCGGAAGAAACTTTCTACCGGTCACTCCATTGAACAATTCTGGACCGAACAATTATCAACGAAACCTCAGTTCAATGGAGATACCGGATGAATTGAAGATGAAAAGTCTGAAGCTGTAAAATATGAGCCGATACAACATGACATAATCACAATTGAAGAAGTAAAATCAGCTATCAGAGGACTACACAACTGGAAAACACCTGGGCCTGATGGATTACAGAACTTCTGTATCAAGAAACTTTGGATCATGCATGACAAATTGACCTCCGCAATAAATGATGTCATTGAAAATCCTGAAAGAATGCCAATATTCCTTACACATGGCACAACGTACCTGTTACCTAAAGGCCAAAGGAATACAGAAGACCCATCCAAATACCGACCAATCACATGTCTTCCAACGATGTACAAATTAATCACATCGTGCATTTCAAATCGAATTCACAACCATTGCGAAAGGAATAACATCATCGCCATGCAACAAAAAGGATGCACCAAAGAGAGCAGAGGGTGCAAAAAACAGCTACTAATTGATTCAGTTATCGGCAATCAAGCGTTCTCCAAGCGAAGGAATCTTTACGCTGCGTACATAGACTACAAGAAAGCATTCGATTCCATACCTCACGAATGGCTCTTGACTATCTTGAATATTTACAAGGTGGATCCCAATATTGTTAAGTTCCTGAAAAACGCTATGTCAACCTGGCGTACTAGTCTTCAAATGAAAGCCTCAGATGGCTCCATTACGACAGGACCTATTCCAATAAGACGCGGAATTTTCCAAGGGGATTCGCTGAGCCCTCTGTGGTTCTGCATGGCTCTGAATCCTTTGTCTCATAGATTGAACTCTACGGACTACGGATTTGCCATCAAAAGCGGCAGTAGAACTATGATGAAACTGAATCATCTCCTTTACATGGACGATTTGAAACTCTTCGCATCTACCAAAAAACAAATGCAACAGATGCTGAAAATGGTGGAAGGATTTTCGGAAGACATCAAAATGAAGTTTGGATTAGAAAAATGTCGACTGCTCAACATAACGAGATGGAAAATAGAAGATGGTACGTTCAAACTCAGAGAAGGTGCAGAAATTGAAGCATTGAAGGAAGGAGACACATACAAGTATCTGGGCGTAAAATAGGCAAGAAAAATCAATCAGATCCAGATGAAGAAAGAACTAACGGAGGAGTTCACCCGAAGATTGAGAAGGATAATGAGAACTGGCCTTTACAGCAAGAATCTGATAAAAGCTATCAATACCTACGCTTGCTCGGCGCTGAGCTACTCATTCGGTATCATCTCTTGGACCACCACCGATTTAGCAGCCTTACAAAGAAAAATAAGGACGATGCTCACTAAACACAATAAACATCACCCCAAAAGCTCAATAGAACGGACCGAGCTGCCACGACATCTTGGGGGTAGAGGAATTGTTGATTTGTCCAACCGTATGACCCAGGAAATTGAAGGACTTCGAAAATATTTTCTGAGCAAGGCTGCTTCGTCAGAACTCCATCGAGTAGTTTGTGTTGCTGATACTTCTACACCGTTAAAGCTACAGCAGGACCACTTGGAAACCGTCGAACACTCTGCAGAAAGTAAAATGCAGAAACTGATTGGCAAACCTTTGCATGGGAGGCACCAGAACGAGGTCAACCATGATTACGTCGACATTTCTGCGTCGAACTACTGGTTGACTTCCGGAAGGTTGTTTCCTGAGACAGAGGGCTTCATGCTTGCCATCCAGGATCAGGTGATTCCAACAAGGAACTACATGAAATATATCGCCAAGGATGCCTCAGTGGCGGATGATAGCTATCGTTATGGCTGTGCGACACATGAAACTATCCAGCACATCACCGGGGGATGTCAGAAGTTCGCGGGCACGGAGTACAAAAATAGACATGATGCCGTTGCGAAGATTCTTCACCAAGAATTGGCACTAAAACACCAACTTCTAAGTTCGAAAAAGGTTTCCTATTACAATTACCATCCGGATGCTGTATTGGAAAATGAACATCACAAGCTCTATTGGGATCGCACGGTTCTCACAGACCGGAAAATAACCCATAATAGACCAGACCTCATATTGCTCAATAAGGATGAGGACACAGCACTTTTCATCGATGTGGCGATTCCAAATAATAACAATCTTCTAGATAGGCACGCTGAAAAAATTTCAAAGTACAGAGATCTCGAGGAGCAAACCAGGAGACAGTGGAAGCTGAAAGATGTCAAGACCATCCCTATTGTCATATCATCTACAGGCCTGATACCGAAGAAACTACTGGAGAACTTGAGGAAACTTCAGCTGGACGAAAATATCTCTAGAGTGATGCAGAAGGCGGTACTGCTGGGAACGGCGAGAACTGTACGCAAGTACATGGGAAATTCAGAGGAACACCGTCTGCTCCGACAGGAAGTGCGGACGGAGCAGGAATCCAACTTACAGCAGGGATCCGAGGAGCGACCTGAACCCGACCAACACCACGAGCCCGAAAACCTGGAAAGGGCTCCAACAGAGCTTAATCCTTTTGATATCTGAGATATCTGGGATAAGTGCATTTTCCTCTGAAGAGGAGTGTGAAAGCCGCAAGGCTAAAGTCATAAAGCTCTGTTTTATAATAGGCAGTGATTTCTCTGAATTTCAGGATTTTCATAATTTTCAATAGAGAATTACTCAATTTTTTCGGAACGTTACTGTAACCATTTCTATACTTATATATCTGCAGTATTTTCTTCGATTGAGACCATTTCAAATTTCAACGTATGATTTCATAATTGTGATTCAAAATTTCCAACAATTATAAAATTTCAATTCTGACTTTATTCATTTTATTTACCTTTGGCATTCATAAGACTGTTTTTCCATTTAATGCTTGTGGACTTTGAGTAGTTGAACATCTACACGGTTCTTCAAAATTACATGCAGAATCAAAATAACCCAAAAACATTATTCCTCTTCAAGAATATTGATTTTTCGTGAGGTAATATGCTTTCGACGAATGAAATAGAATGTTCTCGAAACTCCAGGTAAAAACCTGATCGAAAGTTAATGCGTTTTCTCAAAATTCTGCATCCCTACTCTTTCACTAGATAACGTCATGTTCTGAAATTCTATTCAGTATAACTCTGTTCGCTCTTTTGAGAGGTTGAAAATCTCGGCGAATTCCTCAGTGTCTTCTCGATCATTGGCAAAATTGTGTGAATTTTTTCATTCAGAATACCGTATCGATAAAATTTGAAAATGAGGTTAACTAATGATTGGTACGAGAAGTTGATGTAAGTAGTGTATATTCAGCATGACTTCGAATTAATTAGTGTAGAAAAAGTTGTTAACATCAAAATATTTTTCATTCAATCAAGTCTCCAGAGAATTTCAGGTTTCTTATATTTCCCACTAATCAATTTTTGAATCTGTTTGAATAGCCACTCTAACCCCGTACTAATTCAATACATTTGCAGAATTGATATTCTTTCCGTTAAAAATATTTCTCCACTCATCCTATTGTTTCAAAATTGTGATTCAATATTTTCAACCCTTCAATAATCAATTATACTCTTTCCCCGTTTTGTTTGCGTCTTGAGATATGAAACAGGCTTATTTCTTTCATTTTTGTGGACTTTGAGTAGCAGAAAATCATTTCGGTTCTTCAAAATTACATGCATATTCAAAATAACAAATAATCATGATACCGTTTCGCGAGAATAGAATTTCAGCAAAGTATTATTCTTTTGAAAAATAGGATAGAATGTTGTCGAAATTCTAGATTAAATTTGCATTATTGATTTCCTTTTCAATTGAGAACCTTCCAAATCCTATCGTTCGGTTTCTCAATTGTGATTCAATATTTTCAATATTTCAATTATCTTTTTTCTTTTTGCTCTTAGAAATGAAAGTTTTTTTTTCATTCATTCTTGTGATATTTGAATGGTTAACATAATTGCAGTTTTTAGAAATTACATGAAGAATCGAAATAACAAATGATCATGATACAGTTTCACGAATTTAGACTTTTAGCAAAGTATTGTTCTTTTGAAAAATATGATAGAATGTTCTCGAAATTCCAGGTAGAAACCTGACCGTTAGTTAATGCGTGCTCTCAAAATTTTGCATCCCTACTCTTTTAGTAGATAACGTTCTATTCAGTATAACACTGTTCGCTCTTTTGAGAAGTTGAAAATTTCGGCGTATTCCTTAGTGTCTTCTAGATCATTGGCAAAGTTTTGTGAATCTTTTCATTCAGAATACCGTATCGATAAAATTTGAAAATGATGTTAACTAATGATTGGTACGAGAAGTTGATGTAAGTAGTGTATATTCAGCATGACTTCGAATTAGTTAGTGTAGAAAAAGTTAATAACATCAAGATATTTTTCATTTAATCAAGTCTCCAGTGAATTTCAGGTTTCTTATATTTCTCACTAATCAATTTTTAAATTTTTTTGAATAGCCACTCTAACCTCGTACTAATTCAATACATTTGCTGAATTGATTCTTTTCGTTGAAAATATTTCTCCACTCATCACATGGTTTCAAAATTGTGATTCAATGTTTTCAACCCTTCAATAATCAAATAAACTGTTTCTTCCTTTTGTTTGGGTTTTGAAATATAAAACAGGCTTATTTTTTTCATTTTTGTGGACTTTGACTAGCAGAAAATCATTTCGGTTCTTCAAAATTACATGCATATTCAAAATAACAAACAATCATGATACCGTTTCGCGAGAATAGAATTTTAGCAAAGTATTATTCTTTTGAAAAATAGGATAGAATTTACTCGAAATTCTAGGTTAAATTTGCATTATTGATTTCCTTTTCAATTGAGAACATTCCAAAACCTATCGTTCAATTTCTCAATTGTGATTCAATATTTTCAATATTTCAATTATCTTTTTTTCTTTTTGCTTATCCAAATATAAATTTTTTTTTCATTCATTCTTTTGATCTTTGAATATTTAACATGATTTCAGTTTCTTAAAATTACATGGAGAATCGAAATAACAAATAATCATGATACAGTTTCACGAATATAGACTTTTAGCAAAATATCATTATTTCGAAAAAAAAAAGATAGAATGTTCTCGAAACTCCAGGTAGAAACCTGACCGATAGTTAATGAGTTTTCTCAAAATTCGGCATCCCTACTCTTTTAGTAGATAAAGTTCTATTCAGTATAACTCTGTTCGCTCTTTTGAGAAGTTGAAAATTTTGGCGAAATCCTTAGTGTCTTCTAGATCATTGACAAAGTTTTGTGAATTTTTTCATTCAGAATACCGTATCGATAAAATTCGAAAATGAAGTTAACTAATAATTGGTACAAGGAGTTGATGTAAGTAGTGTATATTCAGCATAACATCGAAATATTTTTCATTTAATCAAGTCTCCATTGAATTTCAGGTTTCTTATATTTCCCACTAATCACTTTTTAAATTTTTTTGAATAGCCACTCTAACCCCGTACTAATTCAATACATTTGCAGAATTGATATTCTTTTCGTTGAAAATATTTCTCCACTTATCGTATTGTTTCAAAATTTTGATTCGATATTTTCAACCCTTCAATAATCAAATAAACTGTTTCTTCTTTTTGTTTGCGTTTTGAAATATAAAACAGGCTTATTTCTTTCATTTTTGTGGACTTTGACTAGCAGAAAATCATTTCGGTTCCTCAAAATTACATGCATATTCAAAATAACAAATAATCATGATACCGTTTCGTGAGAATTACATTACATTACTTAGATTATAAACTTTTAGCAGAGTATTAATCTTTCGAAAAATAAGATAGAATGTTCTCGGAATTCTAGGTTGAATTTGCATAAACGATTTCCTTTTCAATTGAGAACATATCGAAACTTATCCTATGGTTTCTTAATTGTGATTAGATATTTTCAACTCATTCAATATTTCAATTATCACTTTCTTTTCTCTTTTGGCTCTTCCAAATATAATTTTTTTTCATTCATTCGTGTGAACTTTGAATGGTTTACATTTTTTTAGTTTTTCAAAATTACATGCAGAATCAAAATAGCCAAGGATCATTATACTGTTTCACGAATATGGATTTTTTGCGAAATATTATTGTTTTGAAAATAAGATGGAATATCTTTTAATTTCCCAGTTGAATTTGCAGTTTCGTATCTTTTGAACTAAGGAACATCTAAAAATCTCAAGGTATGGTTTCTCAATTGTGATTCAGTATTTTCAACTCATTCAATATTTCAATTATCACTTCCTCCTTTTGCTCTTCCAAATATGAATTTTTTTTTCATTCATTCTTGTGATCTTTGAATAGTTAACATAATTTTAGTTTCTCAAAATTACAAGCAGAATCAAAATAACAAATAATCATGTTACAGTTTCACGAATTTAGACTTCTAGCAAAGTATTATTCTTTTGAAGAATATGATAGAATGTTCTTGAAATTCCAGGTAGAAACCTGATCGATAGTTAATGCGTTCTCTCAATATTCTGCATCCCTACTTTTTTACTAAATAAAGTTCAGAAATTTTATTCAGTATAATTCTTCCGAATAAAAATTTTTTTTTCATTCATTCTTGTGAACTTTGAATAGTTAACATAATTTCTGGTTTTCGAAATGACATGCAGAATTAAAATAGCCAAAAATCATTATACTGTTTCACAAATATATATTTTTCGAGAAATATCATTTTTTTGAATATAAGATGGAATGTCCTCTAAATTCCCAGTTGAATTTGCAGTTTTGTATCTCTTAAACTCAGAAACATCTAAAAAACTCAAGGTATGGTTGCATAATTGTGATTCAATATTTTCAACAATTCTGATATTCCAATCATCACATTCTTCATCTTGTTTGCTTTTCTAACTATAGAGCTGTTTTCAATAGGATACATTTAAAAACATATCATAATGTCTCATAGTTCTTATTCAATCTGAATGACTGACTCTCCTCTGAACACGAGTTTTTGGACTGCTGCTTGATATCGAACTAATTGATAACGGTAGTGATATAATGAAGTAGATCATGGATTACCACTTCGAGGTCAAAAAATAGACGAGATCCGATCAAGTTTGCGACACCTATGATGAAATTCGATTCTCGCTGAATTCCTTATTTTTGTGCCTATCTCCTTTTTACGTACATCAATTTTTTGTTGCTCTTTGTATTGTTTGGCAGTCATGTACCTGTTGAGCCTAATATTAACCCATTCGTTATTTACAGGGAACGCCGGCGGGAGCAGGAAAAACAGTTGAGAGCCAGGATGCAAGAAAATACGGGAGGTACACCACTAGTGCTTCCCCCCCTCTTCGGAAATCCAGTTAAGGTGAGCTTTGAACCATTTATTACATATTTTTACAAATAACCACTGATGTGCTTCCGAAAAGTTTATTGTGTTTTTCGATGAGTCCTATCAGTTTCAAGTACCCTTAGTGATATATTCCAGGGTGTTAGTATTATCACCTTCTAGGAAGAACTGCTCACATCAGGATAAAAACAGAAAGAGCTGTTGATGTATTTACCGTCTGATCTCTCACCTTCTTGAAATGTGACCCAGTCTCACAACGGCCCCTTATGAAATCATCTTTCCGTGCATATTTCAATACCCAATCGAAAGTGTATTTTTCAGAATGTCAAAACAAATACCCACGTATTTCTCATGACCAATTTCCACACATTATATCGATCCATTTTCCACAAGCACGAAAGGTTCTGTGAAATGCAAAAAAAGAGATTCAGAACATCTTAGCGCCCATCAGATGGTATCCAATTTGAATATAAGATGGGCCTATGACCCACAATCCGGGATTGGGGATTCTTAAACGCACCTTTTTTAGTTTCGATCCGCCAGTCAGTATTTGTTCTATCATCTTTCCCTATAGATTAATCACAATATTTTAGAAGTGATATTTTATGTAGACATAATGATATGGATCTCTAAGCCATAACATTATTTCCTGGAGTCCTCGCGTATAAATCCCCCCATTTTAATTTTTTCGACAACTTCGAAACTTTACAATATCATAACATCTTCGATAATGAAATGATAATTCAAAACTGTATGAGTCATTATAATTTTGAAAAATTATCCTAGTAGCCTTGCTTTAATCATCTTTCAACTGATCCCAATTTTTTTTAATTTTTCTCAGGTTCCTACAAATAAGAATGACCCGTTGGTGAAAAGAATTAACGGCGTACTGGGAGAGTATAGCAGGGCCAAGCATTTATTCGATGGGAAGAAGGTCTTGATCCAGCCTGGTTTCACCACTCTATATGCGGTGCAACCGAGAACACACATGCCACCCCATCAGCCAGCAAACAGGTAATTAAATGTAGAATTCACAAGACCCTTACTGACATTGAGATGTGTCTCAACAACGCTATTTTTCCAACTTATTTCAAATACTTGTCAGGATTGATCGGTAGAATGTCACTGCTTAATTTTTGTGACGAGCATTATGAAGATGTTATCCTTGACTTCAGTCAAGGAAGATTCAAATCATCTTGATGCACATTTTATCGTGCAACGCGTCATATCTCAATGTGCAGCCCTTTTTGAAATACCCAAACTTTTACTGAACTACTTTATATAAACAGAATACTAATCAATATTTTTCCTTGCAGACCAACTTCTGTTGAAGCCAGGCACGAGTTGATGAAAAAAAATAACCACCACCATCCTGGCTTTCATTTTATGCCCGAGAAGAAACCGATTCAACACAGGCCAGTCGACAGCAGGCCACACGAAAGCGGCCCTTTTCAGGGCCACCAGGTCAGGCAAATCAACAAAAACAACTACGAACATAGCGGAAACGGCGCATATCAACAAATGATGCGTCGTCCTATGGCCATGGGTCGTCCTACTGCTTATCGAATGACCCGTCCAGCCGGCCCCGTATCGAACCAACAAAGTCCCTTCGACATCAGACCCCACGAACGCGGCCCTTATCAGGGCCACAAGAATAGGCAAATTATCTACAACTATGCCGCCTACAAACAGAAAGTAAATGGTCTATCTCCACTAATAATGCGTCGTCCTATGACCATGGGTGATCCTAGTCATAATCAAGTGAGGCGTACAGCCGTTCCTGTACCGGTAAGTATGAAACACCAGTTCTTCTAAAAATTATTCCTCGCTGTGAAATACGAGCTGAAAGATTTTGGATTTATTTAAATTATTCTATTGCCTTCGTAATTCGACGTACAGCATGTATTATCCTCTCAGCATTTCCATCCAATAAACGTTCTGAGTGGTAAATAAGTGAACTCTTGTCAACTCCAGACTCTTTCAAAAATCGTAGTAAATTTCATTATCGAAACGAGGTATCCTTAATACTTACACATGATTTTTATTTTACAGGACAGAAAAACTCTACTTCACCAGAGTCCAGCTTCCTCGAACTTCGAAGTAGACAGGGCTCTGAAGGAAATGATCATTATGAAAGCAAAACTTTCGCCTATTGTTCCCATTTCGGGGTTGGATATTAACAAAAAAAAAATTATCTTCCATCATCCTAAGGCAACGGTGAGTTTGATAAGATATTTTTTTCCTATTTCAATCCTACATTTTTTTCATATTGATAGGGAGAAAAAGAAACCACACATCGATCAACACTAATTCCTTTTTTCAATTTCCGCTATCAGAGATGCCTCTTTGTAAAGGTTCCTCTACCCCGAGTAAGTACAAATAATTTATCTCCACATTTACGCTCCCAACATTCAACTCATCTGAGAAACTAAAATTTCTTTCGAAACCAAATTTCTCTGATTTGTCTTTGCAATGAAATTTCAACGTATACACACAGACTTCATTTCAAATCTTGAGTCAAAATTCAGGGACGTCGAACGGAACATGAAAATCGCCAATCACGTGATAAAATTGAAATACAATATCACAGGAAGCCTGAATGGAAATCCGCGAACGGCCAGTTTTCAGCCGATGTGATGGTTCTAAATAACCTGATTTTCATTCGAAAACTTGTTCGTTTTCACTTGCGAAAATTTTAGGGAATTCGATTTTTTGGCGGGGTCTTTCAGCTTGTTGAAACTTTTTGTTTCGTTAAGGTCCATTTTTTCATATATGATGAGATTTTAAGGAATCTGAACTACTGAATTTCTTTATCATTTGGCCGACGTTTCGGACATTATTCAGCTTTTTCTCAAGGCTACAATGTAAATTGATATGAAATGTATTGTCGAAGTATTGCACATAATGCTGCTCAGAACTTTAACTAGGAAAACTTCTGATCACCTATGAGGTAAGTGGTTGCGAGAATAGATCTAGACCTTGCTGGCTTTCACCAAAATTCGAAATTTTTATCTAGTAACCATTATTTTTCCTTTTCAGAACAGAATGAAAAACTTTCCGATCAAACCTTGCACAACATCTCTGGGACATCAGCGTAAGTAACTCTCCGTCAAACGCTTTCGAACCGCATTCCAAACCGTAGATTCGCATTCAACTAATCCTTAATTTCTCCTCCAGCGATCTCAGAATACAATTGGCGTTGTCCGATATCAGCGACGACGAGGAATAAGACCATTCTGTAGTGAAAAGAACGCTGTCTAACATAACGGCGATACCACCCGCCAATCACATGGACGTCATCCCGCAAATCCTGAAGGACTATCTTGAGAGAGTCAGCGCCCAAAGCAGCAGATTTTTCAGTGCCCATACTCTGTTATAATTATTCAAATAAATAAATAAGCCAAAAATTATATTTTTTCATTCTTGAAACCATCTAACAATTCAAATTTTCAAAAAAATAAAATAGCAATTATGTTAATTTCATAACAAATATTTTTATGAAGTATGTTCACAATAGAAAATAACTGAAAATTTTTGTTTTTTAAAAATAAGTACCCGCTCAGTGAGATAATTTTCCTTTTTTGTATTCAATCAACTTGTTCACTTCCTCGAAATCAACACTTCCCGTAAGTTCATTTTCTATAGAAGAGCGTACCGAAGAATTATTTGGAGTATTCTTGAATTTTTTCGGAACCTTTCTCTTACCTCTTTCTCTTTCAATACATTCGCAGGAATAATTTCTTTTATTAAAACCATTTCTCCACTCATCGTATGGTTTCAAAATTTTGATATAATAATTTCAACTCTTTCAGTATTTTAACTGAGGTTACTTTATTTGAGGTTACTCAAAACACCTCTTTAAATGGAGAATATTCTCGAATCAAATATATAACGTTGAAACGGATTAATTGGGTTATTCACGAGAGTTACATATATAGCATCATTGATTTTTTATAGAACTTTCTGAGCTCTACAAAAGAGGAGTTGATAATTTTTCTTTATCTCTCATATCGTCTATCTGAGCTGAATTTGCATTATCGATTCTGTTTTCAATTGTAGTGATATAATCAATAATATAAAACAAAAAAATAAATATCATAGACTATATAAGAGGCATTTACTAAGTTGTTACTATGAAAGATTCAATGAATTAAGATCCAAAATTAAAAAAGATATTAGAACTGCTTATAAAAAATATTTGATGAATGTAGAAGTAGAACTTCAAGAAAACCCTAAAAAGTTTTAGAATTTTATCAATAACAAAAAAGATATCACTAGGATACCAGGTGAGATGGAGTATGGGGGTGAAATCTTATCAGACGGTTCACAAATAGTAAATGCATTTGGAGATCACTTCTCTAAAAATTATACAAGGCAGGAACCGGGTTGTTTAGATAATGTTTGCAATGCTGATCGTGGTGGGTTTTTCCATATAAGTCAGATAACTGTGGAAGATATTGAAGAGGCTATTCAAAATTTGAAACCAAAAAAAAGTATGGGTCCTGATAATTTACCGGCATGTGTAGTTAGGCAGTGTGCAGATATTTTTGCGAAACCATTTTTCATATTATTTAATTTCTCCTTGAAAACAGCTAGTTTTCCGACATGTCTTAAAACAGCCTTCATATGCCCAGTATATAAAACGGGTGAAAAAGAAAAAATAGTGAATTACCGGCCTATTTCTATCATTTCAAATATTGCAAAAGTGTTTGAATCGGTCTTATATAAATATATTATGTTTCACGTGAAGAACAAAATCCCAGTTCAACAGCATGGTTTCACTGCTGGTAGGTCTACATCATCAAACTTGATCGAGTTTGTTGAATATTCCTTGAATGCCTTTTCTAATCATTCTCAAGTAGATGTGCTTTATCTGGATGCAGTTAAAGCCTTCGATAGGGTACCCCATGACATTATATTGTTTAAGCTTCTGCATATACACAATTTTTCACCTCATTTGGTTTCTTTTTTTGGTTCTTATTTGGGTGGGAGAACTCAGTGTGTGAGGATAAATCAATTTTTTTCTGAAAACTTCGAAGCCACATCAGGGGTACCACAGGGTTCAAACCTTGAGCCCTTGTTGTTCCTTCTTTATATCAATGATATTGTTGATGTTGTGACTTTCTCTGAGATGAGTCTCTATGCTGATGATGTGAAGTTATATAGGATTATTAGAAATCCTAATGATGCAGAGGAACTGAGGTCTGATTTGGATAGGGTTGTGGCCTGGGCTAAAAGAAATAAACTGACATTTAACAGTGCGAAATGTTATATTGTAACATTTTCTAGAAAAAAGGTGGACCTTATCTATAATTATGCTGTGGACGGTGATCCCTTGACTAGACTCGAGAAAATCAAAGATTTAGGTGTATCATTTGATAGATCTTTAACCTTTAATGATCATATTGATGAAGTAGTTAAAAATTCTTATAAGATGCTTGGGTTCATTTTGAGGAACACTAGAGAGTTCACAAACTTTAGAACATTAAAAATCCTATTTGATTCATATGTTATATCTAGACTTGAGTATTGTTCGGTTGTTTGGAATCCTAGTTATTTGTGTCAACAAAGAAAGATTGAAGGTGTAATCAAGAAATTTCTTAATAATGTTAACTTTATATTACGTAAGAGTAAAAATAGGTTTAACAATAATTTAAAAAATTATAATTTAATAACACTAGAAAATAGAAGATTTATTGCTGAAATAGTTTACCTACATAAAACTATCACAAATGAAAATACTGACAGTGCTACACTTGATAAATTACTTTTCTCAGTACCGAGGATTAATGTGAGATCTCATTCTACATTCTATTTACCTAACCCTAGAACAAATTATATGAAATTTTCTCCAATACATTCAATGTGTGATAAGTACAATAGGGTTCAGGATGTATGTGATTTGTTTTCGCACTCAACATCTCAAATAAAGCGAAAACTGTATGACTACTTCTATGATTCAATAATTGCAACTTGAGAGTTCAAACTTGATTTCAATTTTTTTTTTTTTTTTTGTTTCATTCTTTTGTTGATGATTTCAATTATGTATTGTATATTCAAGAACCGTAATGGTTAAAATTGAATCGGATTGATAATTATTAGTGTACAATTGTTATTAGTAATAGCCGACTCAAGAATCGGAAACTAGAATACTTGTATTGTGGAATCTGTATGAGTTGTATCAATAAATAAATAAATAAATTGAGAACATTTCAAAACTTATCGTATGGTTTTATAGTCCTGATTCAATATTTTCAACTCTTTCCATATTTGAATGATCGCTTTATTCTTTCTGTTTGCTCTTCTGAATTCAAATCAATATAAAAAATGTTAATAATAATAATACAAATAATATAATCGTCAGGGCATGTCTGGAGCCGGCGCTGGACATGACAGCATGCGGGACGTCGGTGGCAGGATGTTGAGGAAGCGGGCTCCTGCTGCAGAAGAAGCTACAGCTCCAAAGCAACAACAGCAACCAACGAGTCCAATTCAATTGCCGACTCGAACCGCTGAAGGTGCTGCGCAGGATATTCAGCCAGTGCTTACCCGAGCGGGGTTAGTTAGAAAGCGCATGAAGTGGACAACGTCCATGAATGAAACTATTGTGCGCATATATAACTCCATCACGGGACTAGGGCAGAACACGAACAACTATAGGAAAAGGCTCCATGAGGAATTCTGCAACGCCTACCCAAATATAAATGTCACTGAACAACGGGTGGCAGACCAGTACCGCGTAATTCTGAGAAATGAACTAATACCAATGGCCAGAATCGACGCAATTAAACAAGAACTTCAGCGTCCGCCAGTAACAGAGAGCGACACCAACATCTCTGATGAGATTCACATGCCTGGGCAACAACAGCCAGAAGAAATTGACGCTGAAAGTCCATCTTGCAACCCAAGTGAGGCAGAACACCAGGACGATAGGGAATAGCTCCACCGACAAATTGACTCTGAGATGAGGAGATATTTTGCCGAATTGGAAGGAACAGATCCTCTTCATCGAATAGCACCTCCCCGACTCAATACATCCAAGAATATGTCACTCATAATCGACATCTTGAATAAGGACGTTTTACCTGAGTACCTACAGAATGGCAGTTCATTGGAATATCTTCATCTAGTTTTTTACTGTGCAGCGCTAACGACGGCTAAAATCATAGGGGCAAAAATTCGCCGAACGAACAACGATGGTCCAAAATTACACAAATTATATGCGCCACCATGGCAGAAACGTCTTCAACACAAAACAGAGAGACTAATAAGAGACATTGGACGACTGACGGAGTACGTGAACGGAAATCGCGGAAGGAAGGTTGTGAAAGCTGCCAAAGAAATCATGGATAGAAACAGAACACACACAGAACGAGAGACTGAGAATGCTTCAGCTCACCACTGCCTCGACACTCTGAAGCAAAAGCTAAGTCTGTATGCAGAACGCCTGAGAAGATATAAAAGCAATTATAGCCGGAAAAGAGACAACAATTCATTCGAAAAGTCGGAAGAAACTTTCTACCGGTCACTCACATCGTCTGATGGAGAAAATGGAAAGTTACCACCAAAAGAAGCCATTGAACAATTCTGGACCGAACAATTATCAACGAAACCTCAGTTCAATGGAGATACCGGATGAATTGAAGATGAAAAGTCTGAAGCTGTAAAATATGAGCCGATACAACATGACATAATCACAATTGAAGAAGTAAAATCAGCTATCAGAGGACTACACAACTGGAGAACACCTGGGCCTGATGGATTACAGAACTTCTGTATCAAGAAACTTTGGATCATGCATGACAAATTGACCTCCGCAATAAATGATGTCATTGAAAATCCTGAAAGAATGCCAATATTCCTTACACATGGCACAACGTACCTGTTACCTAAAGGCCAAAGGAATACAGAAGACCCATCCAAATACCGACCAATCACATGTCTTCCAACGATGTACAAATTAATCACATCGTGCATTTCAAATCGAATTCACAACCATTGCGAAAGGAATAACATCATCGCCATGCAACAAAAAGGATGCACCAAAGAGAGCAGAGGGTGCAAAAAACAGCTAATAATTGATTCAGTTATCGGCAATCAAGCGTTCTCCAAGCGAAGGAATTTTTACGCTGCGTACATAGACTACAAGAAAGCATTCGATTCCATACCTCACGAATGGCTCTTGACTATCTTGAATATTTACAAGGTGGATCCCAATATTTTTAAGTTCCTGAAAAACGCTATGTCAACCTGGCGTACTAGTCTTCAAATGAAAGCCTCAGATGGCTCCATTACGACAGGACCTATTCCAATAAGACGCGGAATTTTCCAAGGGGATTCGCTGAGCCCTCTGTGGTTCTGCATGGCTCTGAATCCCTTGTCTCATAGATTGAACTCTACGGACTACGGATTTGCCATCAAAAGCGGCAGTAGAACTATGATGAAACTGAATCATCTCCTTTACATGGACGATTTGAAACTCTTCGCATCTACCAAAAAACAAATGCAACAGATGCTGAAAATGGTGGAAGGATTTTCGGAAGACATCAAAATGAAGTTTGGATTAGAAAAATGTCGACTGCTCAACATAACGAGATGGAAAATAGAAGATGGTACGTTCAAACTCAGAGAAGGTGCAGAAATTGAAGCATTGAAGGAAGGAGACACATACAAGTATCTGGGCATAAAATAGGCAAGAAAAATCAATCAGATCCAGATGAAGAAAGAACTAACGGAGGAGTTCACCCGAAGATTGAGAAGGATAATGAGAACTGGCCTTTACAGCAAGAATCTGATAAAAGCTATCAATACCTACGCTTGCTCGGCGCTGAGCTACTCATTCGGTATTATCTCTTGGACCACCACCGATTTAGCAGCCTTACAAAGAAAAATAAGGACGATGCTCACTAAACACAATAAACATCACCCCAAAAGCTCAATAGAACGGACCGATTTGTCCAACCGTATGACCCAGGAAATTGAAGGACTTCGAAAATATTTTCTGAGCAAGGCTGCTTCGTCAGAACTCCATCGAGTAGTTTGTGTTGCTGATACTTCTACACCGTTAAAGCTACAGCAGGACCACTTGGAAACCGTCGAACACTCTGCAGAAAGTAAAATGCAGAAACTGATTGGCAAACCTTTGCATGGGAGGCACCAGAACGAAGTCAACCATGATTACGTCGACATTTCTGCGTCGAACTACTGGTTGACTTCCGGAAGGTTGTTTCCTGAGACAGAGGGCTTCATGCTTGCCATCCAGGATCAGGTGATTCCAACAAGGAACTACATGAAATATATCGCCAAGGATGCCTCAGTGGCGGATGATAGCTATCGTTATGGCTGTGCGACACATGAAACTATCCAGCACATCACCGGGGGATGTCAGAAGTACAAAAATAGACATGATGCCGTTGCGAAGATTCTTCACCAAGAATTGGCACTAAAACACCAACTTCTAAGTTCGAAAAAGGTTTCTTATTACAATTACCATCCGGATGCTGTATTGGAAAATGAACATCACAAGCTCTATTGGGATCGCACGGTTCTCACAGACCGGAAAATAACCCACAATAGACCAGACCTCATATTGCTCAATAAGGATAAGGACACAGCACTTTTCATCGATGTGGCGATTCCAAATAATAACAATCTTCTAGATAGGCACGCTGAAAAAATTTCAAAGTACAGAGATCTCGAGGAGCAAACCAGGAGACAGTGGAAGCTGAAAGATGTCAAGACCATCCCTATTGTCATATCATCTACAGGCCTGATACCGAAGAAACTACTGGAGAACTTGAGGAAACTTCAGCTGGACGAAAATATCTCTAGAGTGATGCAGAAGGCGGTACTGCTGTGAACGGCGAGAACTGTACGCAAGTACATGGGAAATTCAGAGGAACACCGTCTGCTCCGACAGGAAGTGCGGACGGAGCAGGAATCCAACTTACAGCAGGGATCCGAGGAGCGACCTGAACCCGACCAACACCACGAGCCCGAAAACCTGGAAAGGGCTCCAACAGAGCTTAATCCTATTGATATCTGAGATATCTGGGATAAGTGAATTTTCCTCTGAAGAGGAGTGTGAAAGCCGCAAGGCTAAAGTCATAAAGCTCTGTTTTATAATAGGCAGTGATTTCTCTGAATTTCAGGATTTTCATAATTTTCAATAGAGAATTACTCAATTCTTTCGGAACGTTACTGTAACCATTTCTATACTTATATATCTGCAGTATTTTCTTCGATTGAGACCATTTCAAATTTTAACGTATGATTTCATAATTGTGATTCAAAATTTCCAACAATTATAAAATTTCAATTCTGACTTTATTCATTTTATTTACCTTTGGCATTCATAAGACTGTTTTTCCATTTAATGCTTGTCTACTTTGAGTAGTTGAACATCTACACGGTTCTTCAAAATTACATGCAGAATCAAAATAACCCAAAAACATTATTTCTCTTCAAGAATATTGATTTTTCGTGAGGTAATATGCTTTCGACGAATGAAATAGAATGTTCTCGAAACTCCAGGTAAAAACCTGATCGAAAGTTAATGCGTTTTCTCAAAATTCTGCATCCCTACTCTTTCACTAGATAACGTCATGTTCTGAAATTCTATTCAGTATAACTCTGTTCGCTCTTTTGAGAGGTTGAAAATCTCGGCGGATTCCTCAGTGTCTTCTCGATCATTGGCAAAATTGTGTGAATTTTTTCATTCAGAATACCGTATCGATAAAATTTGAAAATGAGGTTAACTAATGATTGGTACGAGAAGTTGATGTAAGTAGTGTATATTCAGCATGACTTCGAATTAATTAGTGTAGAAAAAGTTGTTAACATCAAAATATTTTTCATTCAATCAAGTCTCCAGAGAATTTCAGGTTTCTTATATTTCCCACTAATCAATTTTTGAATCTGTTTGAATAGCCACTCTAACCCCGTACTAATTCAATACATTTGCAGAATTGATATTCTTTCCGTTAAAAATATTTCTCCACTCATCCTATTGTTTCAAAATTGTGATTCAATATTTTCAACCCTTCAATAATCAATTATACTCTTTCCCCGTTTTGTTTGCGTCTTGAGATATGAAACAGGCTTATTTCTTTCATTTTTGTGGACTTTGAGTAGCAGAAAATCATTTCGGTTCTTCAAAATTACATGCATATTCAAAATAACAAATAATCATGATACCGTTTCGCGAGAATAGAATTTCAGCAAAGTATTATTCTTTTGAAAAATAGGATAGAATGTTGTCGAAATTCTAGATTAAATTTGCATTATTGATTTCCTTTTCAATTGAGAACCTTCCAAATCCTATCGTTCGGTTTCTCAATTGTGATTCAATATTTTCAATATTTCAATTATCTTTTTTCTTTTTGCTCTTAGAAATGAAAGTTTTTTTTTCATTCATTCTTGTGATATTTGAATGGTTAACATAATTGCACTTTTTAGAAATTACATGAAGAATCGAAATAACAAATGATCATGATACAGTTTCACGAATTTAGACTTTTAGCAAAGTATTGTTCTTTTGAAAAATATGATAGAATGTTCTCGAAATTCCAGGTAGAAACCTGACCGTTAGTTAATGCGTGCTCTCAAAATTCTGCATCCCTACTCTTTTAGTAGATAACGTTCTATTCAGTATAACACTGTTCGCTCTTTTGAGAAGTTGAAAATTTCGGCGTATTCCTTAGTGTCTTCTAGATCATTGGCAAAGTTTTGTGAATCTTTTCATTCAGAATACCGTATCGATAAAATTTGATAATGAAGTTAACTAATGATTGGTACGAGAAGCTGATGTAAGTAGTGTATATTCAGAATGACTTCGAATTAGTTAGTGTAGAAAAAGTTAATAACATCAAGATATTTTTCATTTAATCAAGTCTCCAGTGAATTTCAGGTTTCTTTTATTTCTCACTAATCAATTTTTAAATTTTTTTGAATAGCCACTCTAACCTCGTACTAATTCAATACATTTGCTGAATTGATTCTTTTCGTTGAAAATATTTCTCCACTCATCGCATGGTTTCAAAATTGTGATTCAATGTTTTCAACCCTTCAATAATCAAATAAACTGTTTCTTCCTTTTGTTTGGGTTTTGAAATATAAAACAGGCTTATTTCTTTCATTTTTGTGGACTTTGAGTAGCAGAAAATCATTTCGGTTCTTCAAAATTACATGCATATTCAAAATAACAAACAATCATGATACCGTTTCGCGAGAATAGAATTTTAGCAAAGTATTATTCTTTTGAAAAATAGGATAGAATTTACTCGAAATTCTAGGTTAAATTCGCATTATTGATTTCCTTTTCAATTGAGAACATTCCAAAACCTATCGTTCGGTTTCTCAATTGTGATTCAATATTTTCAATATTTCAATTATCTTTTTTTCTTTTTGCTTATCCAAATATAAATTTTTTTTTCATTCATTCTTTTGATCTTTGAATATTTAACATGATTTCAGTTTTTTAAAATTACATGAAGAATCGAAATAACAAATAATCATGATACAGTTTCACGAATATAGACTTTTAGCAAAATATCATTATTTCGAAAAAAAAAAGATAGAATGTTCTCGAAACTCCAGGTAGAAACCTGACCGATAGTTAATGAGTTTTCTCAAAATTCGGCATCCCTACTCTTTTAGTAGATAAAGTTCTATTCAGTATAACTCTGTTCGCTCTTTTGAGAAGTTGAAAATTTTGTCGAAATCCTTAGTGTCTTCTAGATCATTGACAAAGTTTTGTGAATTTTTTCATTCAGAATACCGTATCGATAAAATTCGAAAATGAAGTTAACTAATAATTGGTACAAGGAGTTGATGTAAGTAGTGTATATTCAGCATAACATCGAAATATTTTTCATTTAATCAAGTCTCCATTGAATTTCAGGTTTCTTATATTTCCCACTAATCACTTTTTAAATTTTTTTGAATAGCCACTCTAACCCCGTACTAATTCAATACATTTGCAGAATTGATATTCTTTTCGTTGAAAATATTTCTCCACTTATCGTATTGTTTCAAAATTTTGATTCGATATTTTCAACCCTTCAATAATCAAATAAACTGTTTCTTCTTTTTGTTTGCGTTTTGAAATATAAAACAGGCTTATTTCTTTCATTTTTGTGGACTTTGACTAGCAGAAAATCATTTCGGTTCCTCAAAATTACATGCATATTCAAAATAACAAATAATCATGATACCGTATCGTGAGAATTACATTACATTACTTAGATTATAAACTTTTAGCAGAGTATTAATCTTTCGAAAAATAAGATAGAATGTTCTCGGAATTCTAGGTTGAATTTGCATAAACGATTTCCTTTTCAATTGAGAACATATCGAAACTTATCCTATGGTTTCTTAATTGTGATTAGATATTTTCAACTTATTCAATATTTCAATTATCACTTTCTTTTCTCTTTTGGCTCTTCCAAATATAATTTTTTTTCATTCATTCGTGTGAACTTTGAATGGTTTACATTTTTTTAGTTTTTCAAAATTACATGCAGAATCAAAATAGCCAAGGATCATTATACTGTTTCACGAATATGGATTTTTTGCGAAATATTATTGTTTTGAAAATAAGATGGAATATCTTTTAATTTCCCAGTTGAATTTGCAGTTTCGTATCTTTTGAACTAAGGAACATCTAAAAATCTCAAGGTATGGTTTCTCAATTGTGATTCAGTATTTTCAACTCATTCAATATTTCAATTATCACTTCCTTCTTTTGCTCTTCCAAATATGAATTTTTTTTTCATTCATTCTTGTGATCTTTGAATAGTTAACATAATTTTAGTTTCTCAAAATTACAAGCAGAATCAAAATAACAAATAATCATGTTACAGTTTCACGAATTTAGACTTTTAGCAAAGTATTATTCTTTTGAAGAATATGATAGAATGTTCTTGAAATACCAGGTAGAAACCTGATCGATAGTTAATGCGTTCTCTCAATATTCTGCATCCCTACTTTTTTACTAAATAAAGTTCAGAAATTTTATTCAGTATAATTCTTCCGAATAAAAATTTTTTTTTCATTCATTCTTGTGAACTTTGAATAGTTAACATAATTTCTGGTTTTCGAAATGACATGCAGAATTAAAATAACCAAAAATCATTATAATGTTTCACAAATATATATATATATATATATATATATATATATATATATATATATATATATATATATATATATATATATATATATATATATATATATATATATATATATATATATATATATATATATATATATATATATATATATATATATATATATATATATATATATATATATATATATATATATATATATATATATATATATATATATATATATATATATTTATCCAGCATACTATGTTGCGTCCATACATTGTCTTTGGGCCATACACTATTGCGTCCTGAATAATACTGCGTCCGTATACCGGACGCAGCATTGTTTTTCAAAGTTTTCTCTGGTATTTCGAGGGATACAACGACAGGGGTGGTCGCAAATCGTGAAGGACGTCGAGAGCTATCTTTGGAACAACTATAGATTTCATTCATCTTTTGATAAAAGAGTTATTCCATGTTGAAAAACATATCTCCAGACGCAGTAAAGTGCGTCTCATGAAACCTAAAGTATATTTTTAGTTCACGCAAATTCCGCTTCGGGGGCGCTTCAAATGATGAAAACTGATATACAGTCAATATACATCTTTCACACGACGCATAATGTTGCGTCCTAAATCTGGCAACTGTGTATACAAGTAAACCAAGTTGTATTTGCACAACTGAAATGATTTAGCTTCCTAGGCTCCAAGGTCATCCCGAAAGTCTGTTAGGTGAAGAATTGGATTCTGTCTCCAGAGCAATAGCAGGTCCGATTGAAGTGCCCTTATGATGTTCTTTTGACTGATATTGTCATTATTATTTTTTCGAATGAAAAAAATTATAACTCACGAGAATTTTATTCCACTTCAATTAGAAATCAAACGACAACACTTTCCAGAGAATTATCAGATTTATAAATTGACATGAAAGGTATCGCTTTATCCGCTTATGCTTATGTCATCTCATTTCACTTGTGAATTAAATTTTTTTTATTCCACTGGATGAATAAACGTCAACTTCCCTTGTGGCTAGAGGCAAGTGTATTTGCCTCTTCATTTCCTTTAGTTCCCGAGGAAATAGGAACCTAGCTATAGAGTCATACGGTCATACAGAGCAGTTTTTGTTGATCGGTCGTCCTGTAGGCCATCTGGCATTTGTGAATTGGTGTATTCTCCAGATTCTATGTTCTTATGTTGTTATCTACTACTTTCTTCATCGTCTTTAATAGAAACGACGTTAAATTAATTGTTCTTGAAGATTGTGGGTCCCCATTTTGGTGTGAAGGGAACTTTTGTCCTTCTCCATTTTCTGTGTATATGACTCATTCTAAGCAGCTTCTGGTTATCTTCAGAAGATGAAGACGAATCTCTTCTAGGATTTTTATTTACACTTCTGGTGATCTATATAGATTGAAGGTGTTCATTGCCCACTCCAAACATCGTCTTTTAAATATCCCAATCTTCCTTAAGAGGATTCTTGGTCTATATTGCTGTATCGATTCTAGTTATGGGTTTACTACCTGTGAAGGTTGTTTTGGGAAAACTGAAAGATCGTTCCTGTTCTCCTTCGGTGAATTATCCGTCTGGCTTATTGAGCGATTTTGTAGGGTTGATTACTCCTTTTGCCATGACCTTTCACTCAAAAAAATATTTAATACCGGGTATTGAAAAAGCAGCATACTATACGCCTCAGTTCGAATATTTTAATACGTCGTACAAAACAAGTCTAACTGCTTCCTATTTAATACCTCGTATTCGTATATTTGGAGAATACAAGGTGATAACTAATAATATGCTCGGTATATAAATGTGTTAATACGAGCAGTTAGAGTTTGTTTTCAGATTGTTACACGCCTTTACTAACAGCTTTGAGCCGGTATTAGAACATTTCATACCAATAGTTCATCTTATGAATACATAATGGTAAACTTGATGTTTATTCGGTATTAATTTGTTTGATACCAGCAATTGATCTATTGAATAGAGGATGTCGATATTGTTTCCATCTTTATTCGTCCTGGCAGTAAAAGGTATTAACATGGCGAACATTCACATCTAGATCTATATTCCTCGGTATTCCTTATTTCAATACCACGGGTTCAGTTCTATTGTATGAATGTAAAATGCTCTAATAACAGCAGTACATTTGTTATATGCATATCCGTTGTTGATATGCATTTTCATAATACCAGTAGTGAATAGCTTTAGTAACTCAAAGCAGCCTGGTATTAAATTTTTTAATACCAGTTATTGCAATATTCTGCGAGATAGATAAAATTTTTCGAGATTGATAAAAAATAAAAACTATTATTTATTTGTAGATCTCATTTATTTAAAAGAAAACAGGTAAACAAACATAGATTATAAAAGATATGCTTCTTTGACAAAAAAATATAAATACAACAAAACTTAATATATTATTTTACCTCTCAACTAAAAAAAATATATAGCGAAAGAGCTTGTTTAAAACTGAAATACTTAAAACGAGTCTCTGCTCCAATGAAGTAATTCTTGGTTCGAGTTGATATCTGCAACCATTCTCAACTAGAAATGTTAATTAAATGACAGTTCTTGATCACATGATCCGCCATTGATTACCTGATCTCCAAAAAAAAATTAATCCATTTGCTCTTTTTGAAAAAAAATGGGGGAATTTACTTATTCTCATTCCTATCTTGAAGGAAAAGGGAGGGTAGTGATACTGAGAGGTTTTCTAATCGACGTTTTTGATAATTACCATCCATGTAAAGCTAAACACATTCATATTCTAAACATATCTTGAGGCACTTATGCTCCTTAGGGAGCGCACAAGAAGAGAAAATAGCAAATATGGAAACTCTCCCTTCTCCTTCGAGATAAGATTGAAAGTAGGTAAATTCTACCATTTGAAAACAAGCAAAAATGAGCCTATGACGCGCCCAAGAAGGGAAATTAGTCAAATATGTATATGTTTGATTTTTAAATAAAAATTATCAAGGTGGTAGTGGAAGATTTGTTTACAAGTTAATTGAATATGTCTGTTGTCAGTCAAAATTCATGAAAGCATTTCTTCAATTATCGTGGCCATCAGACCGCCATTTTGATGGAAATGAAAATTCCCAGCTAATAAACTAAAAAATAAAACAAGTCAGTTTCATACTTACCAATGAATGTTTCAGTGTATGAGGAAAAACCCCTCTCATTCAAAAGACACAAAAATTTGGCTTCCATAACTAAATCCACACTTGTTTGAGCACTTGCTCATGACCACCTCCTGCATAAAATAAACCAAACAGAAAACGACGCAGACGCGATGGACCGCGTCTCTTGTTTCATCGGATAAAGTCATGTTCACTCGTAGTTTCCCGTTTGGCAAATGTAATACGCATGTGTCAACTGTATAATACGGGCGGTAAAAAGATTCACTCTATCAATAAAATGCTTATTAGTCGATATTCGAAAAATAACTAAAAAACTGTTTATAAGTAGTAGTTGAAGTCTCTCTTAGTACCAATTATACACATTTTTACATAATTCAGTTTCACTGTGAGTGTATGCACGGATTACTAGTACAGTAACAAGTTTTATCAATAGGTAATAGGAAATGTGGTGAAAAACATCCGTAACTGTTACAGCAAGACGTTTAATAAATATTATTGAAATGTTTAATATGCCGTAATTTGATATTTACAGTACAAAATGTTTAATAGAAGCACTTTTTTGAGTGTTTGTATTCTGAGTGCTGTGGGATTAGAAGTGGCATTACCATAAAAATTAAAAAGTTCTACAAATTATGTAAACTCTTGTATATATGTAGTGTCCTTGTAATATATTAATCAATAAGGACTGTCTGTCAAAGTGTATATCACAGAGATGCGAGATCTGATTGAATTTAGAACAAATCATATTGTACACAGATGACTGAAACAATATATTTGTTCTGGGCGTAGTAAAGTTGAACAAGCGTACGGGTCTAGAACTTGGGCGTCCTACATGAAATCCTACTCTAGCGAGTAGATGTGCCATTCAAGGGTCCATGAAGGAACCTCAAACAAACAACGCTTAACTGCACCTAATTTATTCAATAAAACAGCATGATCTTACTCGAAAAAACTTCTCTGAACAGCCTCCATTAGTCCGAGAGCTGGCAACGAAATTCGGCAAAAGTTTTGTACTGGCGCATAATTTAATATGATTTAGTATTGAGGGTGTACATAAGTCAGCACCCACTCTCAAGGTCAGGAAGTGAAACACCTAGCGGCGACGCGCTTTAATGTAGGTATATGAAATTACAACACACTCTACAAGTATTTTGTAATCATGGAAAATTGTCAATAGTTCATAGAACAGGAAACTTGAAAAAGTGGTCAGATCTCATTTTAGTGAAACGCGGTGTGTCAGTACACCACATAAATTGCTGCCTTGACGATGTTGTTTCAAAAGAATTGTATTGGCTGAAACTGCATTTACTGCTCAAATATCATATATTATTTGTGAATAAAATATTCAGACCACATATCAATAGAAGAGAGGCAGTCAGCAGTCACCCCAAAGTACGGATATTGTAATTTTATATAAATCAAAGAGCGTCGCCGTCAGATTTTCCACTACCTGACTTTTTAGCGTGATTGCTGATTCATATACACAATAAAAACTAACTCATATTTAATTATGATCCATTACAAATCTTTTGCTGATTTTCGTCGCCAGCTCTCGGAATATATGTCATTTGGATGTGTATGGCAATCGTATATTGGGTTCCAAGCAATGCATCCAAACTCCAGTTTGCTCGTCACAAATGTATTGAACAGCAAAATCATGGTTTCCGGATCTGAAAACATCTGCAGAAAATACGCACGATGAATCCATACAATCTTGGCCTCGTACCAAGTAAATGATTAACATGAGGAACAAATGTGAAACTTTGATCAAAACAACGCCAAGATCTTTTATCTCCGTTTTTTGCTCAGGACGCTGCCATCAAGTCTATAACTATACAGTAAATAGTTCTTTTTCCTGGTGTACGTGGCGACATTGCACTCAAAAATGCTCAATGATAGTTGATTTCTGCCACACCAAATCAAGAATGAGTCCACAAAGCACGTACGGGAAAAGCAGTCGTCAATAGAGCCTATATCACCAAAGATTTTAAAATCGTCGGCATGAGCCCATGCACGAATAGGATTAATTAGATGCATCCTGGATAACTGGAGTGGAAGGCATCTAAAATTCCCTGATCGACTTTTTGTTCCAGATCGTAATGCGAGAGGTTTGGCCAATTAGTTTCGAACTGTTGTGAGTTTTGCTTCAGATGGATCTTAATGGTGGATCAGTTCCTCTTCTGTTATTTCATATTCGATTATCCTATGGTCAGAGATTGATGGTGTGGTCACCATTTCCCAAGCTTTTACACTTCTTCTGGAAGCTGCGTTGACCATTGTCAAGTCCAGAACCCCTTTTCTTGCCCTAGTGACAGAACCAGGTGTTGTCCCCACGTTCTTGAAATAGTTCTTCATTCTGCCAGAGTTCTGCAGGCCAGAATAATCTCCAATTCAGAAACGTTATTTGTTCTCAGATCTAAAAATTCTTCAATCAGATTTACCATTCAAACTTTATGCCCTGGGTATGAAGCCCCCTGTTCGAACATTGATCCTTTGTATTTTTCACTTTTCTGTTTTTCGTTCACTACCACATTATTTTTGGCAGCGAAGGGAATACAACACAAGAAATTCTTTGAGCTCTTTTTCTGGCAGAACTTTATCGAGCTTTATTGCGTGTATATACACGCTTTTTCAACAACTTGGCATATGCCTAATTGCAATTATTATATAATTGATTAAAAAATTAGAATTTGTCAATGGCAACAAGGTTTTAGTAAAGTCTTATAAGGATAACAAAGAATACTGGGAAAAGGGTGTGATTAAAAGAAAATTTGGTAAAGTTGTTTATTTAGTTTATTTAGATCGAAATAAATGTCTTGTAAAGAAACATTTGGATCAGTTAAAACTTGATCACTCATCTAATATCTCAATACCCTTATCAGACGAAAAAGAACAATCACCAGACAAAAATAAACGATTAAGTTTACCTTTAGCTTTAAGAAGAGAGAAAAGATATGTAAAACCTATTGATAGATTAAATTATGAATGAATAATGTTCGTTAGTTCTTAGTAAAGTTGTAAGTAGTGGCATTTTGAAAACTTTGAATTGTAAATAGATACTATGTATTTAGTTATATAAGATTTTTTTTTAAGGGTGAAGATATTATATATGTACATTGTATATTCATATTGGGAGTCATTTCATAGAAAATTGAAGTACACAAATTGATTTATTGCGCACATGCTTATCTGCAGTTTCTGCATATGTTAATACCGATTGTACATTCAGTCTTAAATAAATTATCAGCTAGAGCATTTGTCTATTTCCTTCGAATTCTATTTCAATTTCAAGTCGAGAAATCTAACAGCAATATATGCGAGCTTTATCATTCTCAAAAACTGCTTTGGTCTCTGGAGGTACAAATGAGAGCTTTGGTTATTTGTCTATGCCATAAACTTCTCTCAGATGGAAGTAAGGAATTCGCATTATGCCTCTCTATATACCCTGATAAAGTATGAATTCTGCAAGCGGACAAGATGTGCATAAGAGTTTTCATCGATCACGGCTAGTCCTGCAAGATGTTGAGGTGACCACTTGCATTATATTCTTCTTATACTACCTAGTATTCTAGTATCTAATATCACTCCATCTTGATGAAAAAATCCTCCCGTTTCCGACATCAGCTCAGCCGACTCCAGAAAAGCAGAAGATGATTTTTACAGCAAGTCATGGTCTTTCAATCTCTTGAAATATATAAAGTATATGTTTACTCATATGATATTCGAATGAAAACTTCAGTTTTGCTTGTCTAATATCTTTTGTTCTGCTGGCGTGATAGATTTTCCTACTTGCTTAAGATCGATTCATATGTCGGATATTAGCTTTTCCAAAGCACTCCAGCTCTTTGACTTTGATTTTATTATGAGCTACTATTCCCTTGAGTGGGTCTTGACCTCTCAATAATCTTATTCCATTTCCCACTTTTGTGTATAATGTTGGTATTGCAAACTTTGAAACCCCTGTCTTCCTGCGTTCGAGGAAAGCATATCCTTTGTATCGAAGAGTTACAGTTACAGTTTGTTCGGCGCATCTGTCGAATCCCACAGACCTGCTACCGAGACCAAAGCGGTCTATTGTGGCACACAAACAAGTTCAAAGAGCTAAACTTCTAGCTCCAGTGCCATCTTCCAAAGGGGAGAGGTGATGACAGAGAAGGAGTAGTTCATGAGTTCCCCTAGAACCAGCCTGAGCGAACCTTGTCTGCCGCTGGGCAGTCACTGAGGATATGCTCAATGGTTTCGTCCTCCTATAAGCAAAGAGAGTCCTTGTATATCGAAGAGCTAGGATGCAGGCTACCATTCATATTCAAACTCTTCTATCGAACTCGAAAATTTCATTCGCCGTCCATTTATCTACCCTGAGAGAGTAGTTGACTCTCCAGACTGCCAAATTGTTCGTAGGATAAACGTAGGATAAACTAACAACTGTGCAGTTAATGCATTCCTAATTTAAGTTATCTTCAGAGCTCCACTCTCTCACATTCATTTGTTATAAAAAAAAAACGAAAATGAAATATATAAAGTTTTTAAAATTATTACATTCACTACAATCACTAAAGCTCTTCTTGACAAAAAGACACTTAAAGAGTGTTTGAAACATTCCAAAGTACGATTCCCCAAGTGAGCAGTCCACAAACTAAGGATGATAGCCATCATAAATATAGAGGTGTTTTGAAAGATGAAAGTTGTAATAACTGGAGCCAATGTTATAATACGATCACGTCATCTACTTCTAATAATCCTACTGTACCAGATTCTAAAACATATGTGGCAACTACGCTGGACGCAACAACATGCTAATGGTGAAAGATTGAATAAAATTCGGACGCAGCATTGTGCTACATATGAAAACAAAATATACGCCGGACGCACTAATGGTAGGACCATGAAAGGACGCGATAATGTGCGTATATCAACTTCTTTATTAATAAAGATATTTGAGATCTGAAACGACCAAACTACGTAATTTTTTGCGTAGATTAATATACTTCGATCAGATTCCACCTAGGTAGCGTATTTCTGGGAGACGCAATAAGGTTGCTTTTTGAAAGGACGCAATAAAGTATGCCAGATGTAAATATATATATATATATATATATATATATGAACCCGTAGTTCGTTGTTACCTCCGTTAAGTTCATTGGGCGACCTGACCTCCGGGTGAAGGAGTTTTTTAATTGGAATAATTTTTGCTTATATATGTAGAGGGGAAGGTGAATAATAGGGGTACCTAAAGAGGGGAAAAGATTTTCATTGAAAAATTTTTCTTTAAACGAATCAGACCTTACTACCTCCGCATATATTTCTTATTAGTAGTGCGCTCTCACCTCCCGCAACGTTGTCAGATTTCAGGAGGACAGAAAGTAGGGCAGCTTGAATTCTACTCATATACAGCTGCTCTTCCGATTCATTCACGCATACTGAAACCTGTAAATAGTTCGAGAACGATACTGATATTAATAAACTTCATACGCTAATAATTGATTGATAAGGATTCGGAGTAAATGAGTTTGGACAGAAATTATTATCTTTTCTTCATGAATATCAACGGTTTTGAATAAGTATGCTATGTCTAGGATACTTCGTCCGATAGGGGAGTTTAATACCGTATAGGTCCTAAAATGAATGATACATGACAATGAAAATTTTCGTTACATATGAGATTAATTCCAAAGACAATTTTACCGAATTTGTTCTGGTATGAAATAGTTTTCTAAATTTTGGGCATTATATTCACGACATGAGGAACTCCATTGAAATGTTTTTCCCGAATGAATCAACAAAGATATACGTTTTACTTTCAGCTTCTATACTTCATTCACTTTCATTTTAGCACAGGATTGGCCATGGAAATTGAATACCTTTCACTCTGTATGGTACGAAAATGTTGGGTTAAGACGCTTGTCAAAACATTTTTGAGTTTTAAATAAATGCTACGTAGTCCGTTCTACGTGAGACTCTCAGTAATTACGTATTTCATCACAATGTCAAATCACTTCGGAAAATATTGCGTCGAAAATATGTAACGAACATAATTGACATTTATACAAACTGAAGACATACCAAATCTATTTATTTACATGGAAAATAGAAGTAATCAGTAGCTTGAGGAGAGTTACTGTTGTTTATTTTCTTTGGCTGAAGGCTGAAGACGTTACATCAGTTGTAGAATTCAAAAAAATCAATCCGAAGATGAAATGCATTTGATGCAGTGTTAGCATTGAATTGAATACTCATAGGTGGTAGGGAATGGGTATCTCTTGAAGAAATGAACGGATAATTACGAGAATGTTGAATTCCTCAACAAAAATCATCTTGCGTGAATGGTAGTCAAAATAATTAAAAGAAGTTTGAAGCAACAGGAGCTTCACCTTCAAACAAAACAACTGCCTAGTATTCATGTCTGTTTATTTTCAATACATTGATATAATAATAATAATTATACAGGGTGTGGTGTAATGAATGGATAATATGGAGCCTGCGGGTAGAGTACTCTATGGCGGTTCAAATAAATATATTTTACGTTTGGCAAAAGTGCCTTGGTTTTCGAGATATTGGGGATTTTCGATGAATCGCCCCAAATAATAATAATAACTGGATATTGACATTTTTCATCATAGCGGTTCAAAAGAAACTCCTTGATTTAATGGCATTTCTTAATTGCTCGAGGAGTCTTTTGAAATTTTTCAGTACACAGGGTGTTTCACAAGTAAACGGACAAACGAAAACCGTGAATAGAGGGCATTGAGCTTAGTTCAAAAACACCTCATATGTGTGTCTTGGCATTCCGTTTCCGATATAGAGAGGAGTTTATTCAAATTTCCCTAATTTTTGTTCGGCCATAACTCCAAATATTTTAGTTGGATTCGGCTTAAAATTCATTATCCGCTTAAACTTCTAAGTTTCAATAAAACAGAACATTAAAAGTTGACGAACACAGGACCGGACTCATTGAGGATATATTCAAATTTAAACTCATGCAAAACACTCTGTTTGTAGTTTTTCTCGTCATAATTTTGAATTTTTCAGGTATCTTCATTTTTGGTATGCCTTTTCAGATTATTTCTAATGAATAATTGTTTGATCGTGAAATGTCTGGAAAACACAGCGCTGCATATTGACTTTTACTTCACATTAATTAATGGGATGAATATGATCGCCAATCAACTGAGGAAATCTAAAAATGGAATTGGAAATGTTCAACTGAATTTTTTCGTTCTCAATATATATCTTGCATTTGTTTTTGATATTTATAGCATATCTGGTTATTCAGATAAGTCATTAACAGTGATAATAAGCTTTATTATTGATAATGAACAAAAATAGAAAAAACTACGCTATCATGATCATGAAAATAATAATTAAAATTCGATATCTTCCGAATGAATCGCTTTTTATGGACAACGTGGAACTGAAGTAATTTTCCGAAATGATTTTCACCTCATTTGGTCTTTTAGTGAAGGTAATGATTGGCACTCCGAATAAGTGTGATAAATGCACTTTCGAATTCTTCACTGATTCCGTTATAGTCATTATTGGATCTATGGAAATCTATGGATTGTTCTGGTCTTATTACAATTTGTTATTGAAACATTGATGATATTCATGCGCCAGCAAAAGTATTTATCAGTATTTCAGGTCATTTTATTAGAAGGGTAGGACCACAATATTTGACTGCTAGATCTACAGATCTGACACCCCGCGATTTCTTTCTTTGTTTTTATTCACACAACTAGTTGTCCATAGAAAAATAGATTCATTCTGAATATCAAGTTTTAAATTTTAGTTTCAAGATAGCGTAGTTTTTCCATCCATATTTGGATATTATCAATTTTGAAACATTTTATCCTTGTGAAAGAGTATTTTGAAGACCGAATATGGTATAATTGTTGAACACATTCAACAGAATATTCTTCGAAAAAAAATCAATTAAGGATTTCTAAATACATTTTCATGAAGTGCTCTATTCCTTAGAGGCGTCTGACCAAAACAATTATTTCTAGAACATGATCAACAGGTGGGGCAACCCAAAAATCAATTCATTTTGAGACAATAATAATGCAGATGACAAAAAAGTTGAAATTATGATTAAAAAACTACTTACACGGTGTTTTTATGAGTTTGAATTTAAGTAAAGCCTCACTGAGCCCGGTCCAGATTTTTGTCGAATTTTAATGCTCTGTTTCAATGAAATTAACAACTCAAGGCTAATTATAAATTTTCAGTCGACTTGATCAGAATTTCAGGAGTTATAGCCAAACGGAAATTCGAGAAATTTCAAAAAACCCCGAAGAAACCTATATATAGGGTGCCCCAAAACTATTGAATCAAACGTCACACCACGATAGAGTAGATCAAATACTATCGAATGACAACAACATTAGTTGAGCGAAAATGTACCGTTTCTAAAAAAACCTAACCTAACGTTGCCGATTTTCGAACTATTTTTTCAGTCACAAGGCCAATTTGTTATTAAGGATAGCGTTTTTCTCCCATATTATCACCCCTGTTTATTCTGAGTATTAAAAATCATGTAGAAAAAACAATTGTTTTAATTTACATTTACTTAGGTTATGGTTATCGATTAACTACTTAAAATAATTTCAATTAGGGGAGATGAAACAATAATATTATAATACTTCACTATAATTTAAAATCGATATCCTTTTTCACAAACTGGCCCTGTTATTAAGAAAAATAGTTCGAAAATCGAGAACTTTATGTATTTTAATAAAATTCTGATTATTTTGGAAACGGTACATTTTCGTCGAACTAATGTTGGTGTCATTCGATAATATTTGGTTTACTCTATCGTGGTGTGACGTTTGATTCACTAGTTTTGGAACACCTTGTATATGGTATGATTCTGAACTCAGCTCAATGCCCTCTATTCACGGTTTTCATTTGTCTGTTTACTCGTGAAACACCCTGTATACTTCTTGTACTCTGAAAATTTTGAAACGAATGCCCTCACCGTCATATGAAAATTCAAATTCTTCTTGTTGTAAGAACCGTTCATCCTTTCACCCAACGCCGACCCTAGTTACATGGCCCGTTGAAAACGAAATCGGCATCTGTTTACTGCAAAACACGTGTTAACGCTGATATGAAGGGTTCAAAATTTTCTACCTGATTCGGGCTTTTTAGGAACGAATTGCTCAAGATGCCGAGTTCGAATAACATTTCGTTTTGCGTGTTATATTGGATAAAATTGAATTTATTGCATGGATGATTCGAGAATTATTGATGTCCAGAATGCTCCAGAATGATGAAAATTTTCAGATTTCATTGAAATTCTTGCGAAAATTATCTCGTATATTTTCAAGTTTAGATTTTAATTCATTCAGAACTTTGAAGTTCGGCAAATAATGATGTAAATGATATAGATAACAGTCTATCACATTTCCTTCAGCGCAGTTGTTGTTTTGAAGAAAAAGCAGTAGATTCTCGCAAAATCCGAAACTCTACATGAATAGGCCCAGTTGTTCAGTTCGGGATTAAAGTTTATCCTAAATTGATTTTGACATTTCAGTTCAGTTCTGTCAGGTTAATCTAGGATCATCT
The DNA here is from genome assembly GCF_907165205.1 of Coccinella septempunctata. Lineage (NCBI taxonomy): Eukaryota > Metazoa > Arthropoda > Insecta > Coleoptera > Coccinellidae > Coccinella > Coccinella septempunctata. The sequence continues at coordinate 4,526,335 of NC_058196.1, forward strand.
TAAATCTCGGCCTTATCCTGAACTGAACAACCAGGCCTTATAGTAATAGCAACGTAGCATTAATTAACTCGGTATATTATTGGAATAATATTAAATTTTTATAGCGGAGAATAGTGGTTTTCAGCCTCGGTATTCACGAAATTCATTTTATTATGTTTTTTTTTTTCATGTGAATCGGCCGAAACCTTGGATCCCCGACCTGATAGTTTCGTATACTTCTATGACAATAGCATAATAACTCAAATTTCAACATTTTCACAGAAATTTTTGAATTTAAGGGAGAGACACATTAAAAAAATCGATAGCAAGTTACCGCTTAAACTGCGAGCTTGCCGAAGTTGAAACTGGTACCAATCTACTCAGTGCTTCATAATATGTATAGTTTTAAGACTCAGTGTTTTTCAGAACCTGTAAAAAAAAATTAAAAACTGTAGACTCGTCATCGCCTTCCAAGGCTGCATCTTGGAAGAGCTGTCTATATGGAAAAAAATTTATAGGAACTAGCCCCGCTTATTTTCATTAAGGAATCATCTCCCTTAGTCCTTCGCATTTGTTTACAGATATCCTGTATATAGATACATTTTATCTATGTAACTATTCATTTTGGATAGTAGAAGTTTAATCAATATGTGTTATTTTCGAAGACCAAAACAAAAATTTTAATTGCACCTGATTTGTTAATTATAGGAATCATCATTTATTTTGAATAATAAAACTTCATGCGAAAATACTTAAATTAACTTTTGTCTTTCTCCTTTCATCATGCGTCCATCATAGTGTCCGCTGTTCATCATAGCTTTTGGGAATTACCAATCAATCATATGTATCCGAGTATGTATCTATATTATTACCTTCATTTTGTAGATTCATCATGTCTTGACAAAAATATGGCTGCAATTTCAAAATATGTTGACTCGAGGCCTTCAAAAGACTTCAATTTTGTTTATTTTTTCCCTTACATCCTGTATGATCTATCGAAAAATGCAAATCTGTTTTGGATAATTCTTCATGAAATATTACTTGTTTCGATATAATTTGTAATTTTCTTTATGATACATCACTAAAAAATTTAAATAAATAAATAAATAAATAAATAAATAATGTGCTTTATTTCAGGTAAAGTCCCAGTCAACCAGTTTCAGTCACAGGGAAGTTGTTGGGAATTACCACTGTGGAAATGCGACTTCACAATGTTGATTTAAAAAAAGGCCACCAGTACTTACTGGAGAGTGCTTAATGTCCGCAACATCGCATATCGCGGGTAATTACCCAGTACATCACATAGTAGGTGTAAAAAAAGCACCCTAGACAGCAACTTTGCGACTTCTCATTTTGGAGGTTTTTGGAACGATTATTTTGACAGAATAAACTACCAAAGTGTATCCTCTATTGAAGTTATATTCATGTTCAATTTGATAATTACCATCGTGGCAATCAATTTGCACTCTATATTCGAGGCGTTCCGAGGAAAAGTGACCCAAGCTACAATTTTTCTGAAATTGAATTAACAGTAAGAACTGCCTGAAAATGAATCAAAATTTTATATACTCGTAAACTCAATTTCAGAAAAAATGTAGCTTGGGCCTCTTCAGCTCTGAACGCCTCATTTGTACCCTGTGTTTACTCTTTACTCTTACCTACATATATTTCGCATTCTGCTCTCATCCTCAAAAGGGAAATTGAACAACTATTTGAATTACTGATATCTTTTTATTCAAGATTGATATGTTTCATACAAATCCAAATATATAAAATAAAGAACATATATCTTGTTATAAATCTTCATTCCACTTCAGGAACGGCATGGTCCAGCTGAAGAAGAAAAAATCAGAGCTGTATTGATAGTAATAAATTGAGTGTCATGAAAAATCTAACAACAGTAGAAGGTGATTTTTTCCAGCACAGTATCTAAAATAATAATTTGAAGTTCTCTCGATGATTCAAATCAATTCCAAGTTTGATTTTGAAGGTTGTGAATGTTACTTATCACCTAAATTCATATGAGGTATGTTGAAAGTTGAACGTTACAAAGGTGCAAAAATGGGGAGGATAAGAGGGCCAAGAAGTGATCATGATGTAGTCATTATTTCAATAGGTTATAACTACTCACCTTTTACTGCACGTTAATTAATCAATCAACGTCAAGTAACACTTAACTAAAACGAAATTTAATAATAGAACAGCTCGGTTAACAAAATAATTCTAAAAATTCATTCATGAAGATTTTGTTTGTTCATTCTCTCAACACAACGCAGTCACAGAACGAAACACGTCACACCACGTTTTGCATAGCGGGATTTAGGTTATGAGTTAACCTCGAGACCACGTGCTGATAAATAGAACATTTCAGACAGTTACTGAAAGTTTTTCTTAGAGAAGTCGCTGGGTAGAGTTCATCGAAATTTATTCACAACACATCATTTCATGTTCTAAAAATATCACAGATTCAATATTTCCAAAATATCAACAGACAGAAGTCGCATAATAGTAGCTATGTTCACTTCATCGGCACATCTCGATATGATGTTACATGCAACCACTAGGGATCTAAAGTTGAGGAATTCGCAAACTTAACAATATGCGGACGTTAATGTCCTCAATGTGAAATCTTAAGTACATCCATGAAACTTCTCAAAGAAGCGCTTCAATGCGATATTTTTGGATACTCCCTGCGACTTACTGTTACATTTCTGGTTGACTGGGGTGTACATATGACATTGAACACTTGAAGTGAAACAGGGTCATTTTCTGCTTTATAGTCTGTGTTCCATAAAGTCTTCCACACTGTAGGGTTCGATTTCAAGTAGGAGTTTGAAGATGAATTTCTTGAACTGTTGTAGAGTCCATTCTCCTCTTAGTTTGTGAGCTATCTTATTGTAATAACGAATATATCTATATTCAGGTCCCTTTTCAGTGAGGCTTAATCTGTGTCTTGGATATTTTAGTGCAGTTGTCCTCGTATTGTAATTACTTACTGTTTTCTCTTCGAAGTAGTGCTAGTTCTTGAATGTAAATTTCAGGCTTTCTTGGATGTGTACAGCAGGAGCAGTCAAAAGACCATTCCTTCTGAAGACTCCCCTGCATGATTCCGTCCTCCTCATCCTCCAGAATATTCTGAAGGCTCTCTTCTTCATTTTCAGCACTCTATGTAGGTTGTATGAACTACCATAGAACATGATGCCATACCTAAACACTGCCTGGTGTATTGTTCTCAGTGAGGTTATGTCCAGATATTTATTGAGGACTCCCAAAGTGTAGCAGATGATACCCAGTTGATTGCAAAGGTTGGAAATGTGCTCTCCCCAATCAAGGGTTACCTCAATAGTGAGGCCTAGGAAGCGACAAGATTTAGTCAGTTCTAATGTGGAGTTAGACAGTGAAATGCTGGTAGGCACTTGGGGACCGGAATGAGCTGTCCTGAATAGGATGGCACTTGTTTTCACAGAATTCATGCACAAACCGTTTACTTCAAACCACTGGCTAGCACGATTTAGAGTTAGAGTTGAGTGTGAAATGGTAAACTCAACTCTAAATCGTGCTTGGCCAATACAGTGAAGTTTGTGTCATCTGCATAATTCACTGTCCTAACCATGGTTTCATCGAATATGGTACTTAGGTCATTTAGAAAAATGATGAAAATGATAGGGCCCAATATGCTACCCTGCGGAACTCTGTGAGTTCTTCTTCCGAAACTGTTGTTTTTCCGTTCTGAGAGATCACCACTCTCTGCCTGCGGTTTGCTAAATATGATTGAAACCAGTCTAGCTTGTTTATGCCATATGCAGAAAGTTTATGGAGAATGAGGTCGTGGGACAGAGTATCGAATGCCTTTGATAGATCCAGCATTAGACCCACTGTTATATTAGATTCCTCCAAGGCATTAAGGATTCCTGAAATTAACTCAAACACTGCTGTCTGAGTTGAGCTACCTCTTACATAACCATGTTGTGTGGGTAAAAGGATCTTTTCTTTTACAAGGTATTCTACTAGTTGAGTGCAGATTGCTAGTTCCAGTATTTTAAAAGAGAGAGATGGTACAAGCTATTCAAATTTTTGGAAAAATCCAATAATTAAACATAATCGATAATAAAACAGATGTTTCTGAGCAAAGGATTCCTCAAAATCATTGAGCAATCCGATTTAAGAAAAATATATAGAGCGTTCCATTTGAAATAACACAACAATGTCCAACATTCGGTTTAGCCGACGTTGTTCATTTCCGTGATATTGTAAAATTTGTAGCATTTTTTCTCTTGATTCTGAAATGAAAATTTTCGGAATGGCTCATTGTCCTTGAATATTCATCACCATTTACATCTGAATATTTAGCTTGAGATGAAAGAAGTTCAACGGATGCATAGATACACACGATGAATTATAAACAGTCATAATTCCATTCGAGAGAGCCAAGATTGGTTTTCTTTCACGTGATTCTTTCCCCTACAGATAAATGCGATAAAAAATCGTTGAGATATGCCGCCTGGATTGCAATTATGGAGGAGATAGCGCGCTGCGCCTCTCTACAGTTAATTCATCCGTATACTTATATTCCGCCTGTCTACATCTGCTTTGAAAATACAACGTTGCCATTTTCGGAGGTGCTAACGAGCAAAGAGTCCCCCACAGCAATTCTTCGATATACAGCTCAGCACACTAGCGCCAGTGATATACACTCGAACTAAAAGATTGTTCAGTACATAAACGGGGTGCGTTGTGACCTCAAAACGATTTTTTGATATGTTGGTCCCTGAAGCCTCCTGAATCTAACAAGCTAAAAAACAAGGCAAAACGTTGTCACCTCCGATTTCGGAGGTGACAGCGATATATATGAGGTGAGAGCGTTAAACGAGTCACTATTTTGGAGGTGATATTAACACTTTATAACTATATATATATATATATATATATATATATATATATATATATATATATATATATATATATATATATATATATATATATATATATGAACCCGTAGTGCGTTGTTACCTCCGTTAAGTTCATTGGGCGACCTGACCTCCGGGTGAAGGAGTTATATAATTGGAATAATTTTTGTTTATATATGTAGAGGGGAAGGTAAATAACAGGGGTACCTAAAGAGGGGAAAAGATTTTTATCGAAAAAATTTTCTTCAAACGAATCAGACCTTACTACCTCCGCATATATTTCTTATTAGTAGTGCGCTCTCACCTCCCGCAACGTTGTCAGATTTTAGGAGGACAGAAAGTAAGACAGCTCGAATTCTACTCATATATAGAATACAGCAATGACGGCTCGTCCGGGTATGCAGGGTCGGCCGGGCCGACCCAAAAATAATCGAGAAATGGAAAATAATTATAAATATTTTATTCTTCAAAACTTATTCCAAATGATTAATTTCGATATTAAATTCTCGATTAATTCCCTAGTAATACGTACGACAACTTATTTCGATCAACGTGACGCCCCTGTCGCCCTGAGTTAGTTTATTTCGAAGTTCTCTTTCCTTACGATAAACACGCTACACGCTAGGTCGGCCAGCCGGCAGTAGCCTAGCGAAACGCTTCAAGTTATTGTACTATACAGCACCTACGTCGCACGCAGTTATCACCAAGTTGAACATCGTATTACGTCGCTGCTAGATACATACACGGTCGGCCAGCACGAGTTGGGCCTACCTTGCTATGGTTTGGTCGTTTAGTTGTCATATTTCTAGATTTCCTCATTGTCTATTCTAAGATATTATATTATCAAATGAATAGTTAATCATTAAATATTATGTCTATTTTAGGAAAGAGCGTATTCGCACCTTTTAAGAGTAGTTTTAGTCAATGAAAGATAATATATCCCTAATTATAGTTAGATTTTTTTATTATTAAATGAATAGTTAATTTTTGAAAAAGGGTATTCCGACCGTATAAGAGTAGTTTAGTGATTTTTTGACCATAAAAATTCGTAATTCCTAGTGAATTTATAAGGGCACGGTGATTTCGAAGCTTCTTGAATACGCGTAGGCCGGCCGGCCGAGCCTCGGAGTGGGGATATAAGAATCGCATCCGCATCGCTGTTCCCATATTATGAATTGAATTAGGTCAGTGTCGTAGAATAAGAGAAAGGGGTGCACGTGTTTATCAGTTTTCTTCGATTCATTTCGTAAATTTTGACAATCTGAGTGGATTCTAAATTTCTTTAATTGTTGAATAATTGGAGTAATAGCAAATCGAAACAAACTTTGCATCCTGTCACAAGATCATGTGACAGTAGAAGGAAGAATGGTGAAATAAAGAAAGGAAAAATTAGTACATTTTCACTTAAAATCAAAATTGTAGATGTGTTTCAGTGAACTTAAAATTTTGATTCGTATTGACGTTTTGTGTTGTAATAAATTTGTTATCGGTATCTACAGGATGGGGCATAAGTCTGGAATAAAATTAATATTTCTTCAATATTAATTAACCACTCAAAATGAAGACACTGAAACCCACCAATTGCTTTTCAATTAACTTCTTCTTCTATCAATGAGTAGTTTCTCAACCAATAACTTAACATCAAGATGCTGAAAAACATGTCATTTCTGATTGCATTTATTTTTGGGAAATAAAATTGAATATTTTTTCCATCCCTTAGCCGCAACTTATCTTCAGAAACTTAATCGACGAAAAATATATCAATATTTAATTTTAGAAAAACAGAGATTATGGTGGGATTCCGCGTTTTCATTTTCAGTTATTGGTTGAAAAAATAGATATTAATTTTATTTCAGGATATTCCCCTGTATATCCTGGGTCTGGCCGACCCACACCTTATGGGCACGAGCCGTCACTGGAATACAGCTGCTCTTCCGATTCATTCACACATATTGAAACCTGTAAATAGTTCGAGAACGATACTAATATTAATAAACTTCATACGCTGATAATTGATTGATAAGGTTCGTGATCTCGGTGTAAATGAATTTGGACAGTTTTGAATAAATATGCTTATGTCTACGATACTTCGTTCGATAGGGGAGTTTAATACCATATAGGTCCCAAAATGAATGATACATGAAAATGAAATTTTTCGTGACATATAAGATTAATTCAAAAGACAATTCTAACGAATTTGTTCTGGTATGAAATAGTAGTCTAATTTTTGGGCATTATATTCACGACATTAGGAACTCCATATAAATGTTTTTCCTGAATGAATCAATAAAGATATACGTTTTACTTTCAGCTTCTGTACTTCATTCACTTTCATTTTATCACTGGATTGGCCATGGAAATTGGATACCTTTCACTCTGTATGGTACGAAAATGTTTTGTTAAGACGCTTGTCAAAACATTCTTGAGTTTTAAATCAGTGCTACGTAGTCCGTTCTACGTGAGTCTCTCAGTTATTACGTATTTCATCACAATGTCAAATCACTTCGGAAAATATTACGTCGAAAATATGTAACGAACATAATTGACGTTTATACAAACTGATTGAAGACATACCAAATCTATTTATTTATATGGAAAATACAAGTGATCAGTAGCTTGAGGAGAGTTACTGTTGTTTATCTTCTTTGGCTGGAGGTTGAAGACGTTACATCAGTTGTAGAATTCAAAAAAATCAACCCGAAGATGAAATGCATTTGATGCAGTGTTAGCATTTAGTTGAATATTCAAAGGTGGTAGGGAATGGGTATCTCTTGAAGAAATGAACGGATAATTACAAGAATGTTGAATTCTTCAACAAAAATCATCTTGCGTGAATAGTAGTCAAAATAATTAAAAGAAGTTTGAAGCAAGAGGAGCTTCACCTCACAAAACAACTGGCTCGTATTCATGTCTGTTTATTTTCAATACATTGATATAATGATAATAATTATACAGGGTGTGGCGTAATGAATGGATAATATGGATCCTGCGGGTGGAGGACTCTATGGCGGTTCAGATAAATATATTTTACATTTGGTAAAAGTGCCTTGGTTTTCGAGATATTATTATATAAATAATAATGATAACTGGATATTGACATTTTCCATCATAGCGGATCAAAAGAAACTCCTTGATTTAATGGCATTTCTTAATTGCTCGAGGTGTCTTTTGCGATTTTTCAGTACACAGGTTGTTTCACAAGTAAACGGACAAACAAAAACCGTGAATAGAGGGCATTGAGCTGACTTCAAAAACACCTCATCTGTGTGTCTTGTGCATTCCGTTTCCGATATACAGAGGAGTTTATTCAAATTTCCCGAATTTTCGTTCGGCTATATAACTCCAAATATTTTAGTTGGATTCGACTAAAAACTCATTATCCGCTTAAGCTTGTAAGTTTCAATAAAACAGAACATTAAAAGTTGACGGACGCAGGACCAGACTCATTGAGGCTATATTCAAACTTAAACTCACGCAAAACACTCTGTTTGTAATTTTTTTCGTCATAATTTTGAATTTTTCAGGTATCTGCATAGATTTTCTCAAAATCAATGAAATTTTGGTATGCTTTATCAGTGGATAATTTTTAATGAATAATTATTTGATGCTGAAATGCCTCTAGAAAAAAACAGCGCTGCACTTCACAATAATTAAAGGTATGAATATGATCGCCGATCAGATGTGGAAATCTAAAAATGGAATTGGAAATGTTCAACTGAATTTTTTCGTTTTTAATATTTTAGCATATCTGGTTATTCAGATAAATCATTCACAGTGATAATAAGCTCTATTATTGATAATGAACAAAAATAGCAATAAAAAACTACGCTATCATGAAAATAATAATTATAACTTGATATCTTCCGAATGAATCGCTTTTTATGGACAACGTGGACCTGAAGTAATTTTCCGAATTGATTTTCACCTCATTTGGTCTTTTAGTGAAGGTAATGATTGGCACTTCGAATAAGTATGATAAATGCACTTTCGAATTCTTCACTTATTCCGTTATATTCATTATTGGATCTATGGAAATCTATGGATTGGTCTGGTCTTATTACAATTGTTATTGAAACATTGACGATATTCGTGCACCAGCAAAAGTATTTATCAGTATTTCAGGTCATTTCATTTGAAGGGTAGGACCCCAACATTGGACTGCTAGATCTCCAGATCTGACACCCCGCGATTTCTTTCTTTGTTTTCATTCACACAACTAGTTGTCCATAGAAAAATAGATTAATTCTGAAGATCAAGTTTTAATATTTAGTTTCAAGATAGCGTAGTTTTTCCATCCATATTTGTGCATTATTAATTTTGAAACATTTCATCATTGTGAATAACTATTTTGAAGACCGAATATGGTATAATTGTTGAACACTTTCATTTCATTTCTTTGAAAAAAATCAATTAAGAATTTCTATTTTTCATGAAGTGCTCTATCCCTTAGAGGCGTCTGACCAAAACAATTTTTTCTAGAACATGATCAACAGGTAGAGCAACCCAAAAATCAATTCATTTTGAGACAATAATAATGCAGATAACAAAAAAGTTTAAATTATTATTAAAAAACTACATACACGGTGTTTTTATGAGTTTGAAGTTAAGTAAAGCCTCACTGAGCCCGGTTCTGATTTTTGTCGAATATAAATGCTCTGTTTCAATGAAATTAACAACTCAAGGCTAAATATAAATTTTCAGTCGACTTGATAGAGAATTTCAGGAGTTATAGTCGAACGGAAATTCGAGAAATTTCAAAAAACACTGAAGAAACCTATATAAAGGGTGCCCCAAAACTATTGAAACAAACGTCACACCACGATAGAGTAGATCAAATACTATCGAATGACACCAACATTAGTTGAGCGAAAATGTACGGTTTCTGAGGAAACCTAACCTAAAGTTGCCGATTTTTGAACTATTTTTTCAATTACAAGGCAAATTTGTGATTAATGATAACGTTTTTCTCCCATATTATCACCCCTGTTTAATCTGAGTATTAAAAATCATGTAGAGAAAACAATTGTTTCAATTAACATCAACTTAGGTCGAGACTTAGGTTATGGTTATCGATTAACTACTTAAAATAATTTCAATTAGGGGAGATAGAACAATAATCTTAGTTCGATATAATTTAAAATCGATATCCTTCTTCACAAACTGGCCCTGTTATTAAGAAAAATAGTTCGAAAATCGGGAACTTTAGGTATTTTAATAAAATTCTGATTATTTTGGAAACGGTACGTTTTCGTTGAATTAATGTTGGTGTCATTCGATAATATTTGGTTTACTCTATCGTGGTGTGACGTTTGATTCACAAGTTTTAGGACACCCTGTATATGGGGTGATTTTGAACTCAGCGCAATGCCCTCTATTCACGGTTTTCATTTGTCTGTTTACTCGTGAAACACCCTGTACACTCCTTGTACTCTGAAAATTTTGAAACAAATGCCCTCACCCTCATATGAAAATTCAAATTCTTCTTGTTGTGAGAAACGTTCATCCAGAGACTCTGGTTCATCCCCCCGACCCTGGTTACATTGCCCGTTGAAAATGAAATCGGCATCTGTTTACTGCAAAACACGTCTTGATGCTGATACGAAGGGTTCAAACTTTTCTACCTGATTCGAGCTTTTTAGGAACGAATTGCTCAAGATGAGTTCGAGTAACATTTCGTTTCGCGTGTTATATTGGATAAAATTGAATTTATGCCATGGATGATTCGAGAATTATTGATGTCCAGAATGCTCCAGAATGATGAAAATTTTCAGATTTCATTGAAACTCTTGCGAAAACTGTCTCGCATATTGTCAAGTTTAGATTTTAATTCATTCAGAACTTTGAAGTTCGACTAATAATGATGTAAATAATTCAATATTATATTTGCCCCAAGACTCGAAACTTTTCGAGAAACGATTTATTTAATGATTTGATGACGAATAAATCGAAAAATTATGTGTGTTGATATTATATTTTCATTCATTGAAGAATATTTAGAATAATGAAGTTCAACAAATGATACGAACAAGATACTTATTCAATTAACCTCATGATCCGAAACATTTCAGAATTTATTTCGTGTTTAGATAATCCGCTGCATATCGTTGTTCACAATACGACTGTCAATTTAGGACCAATTATAGAACGATTTAATTAATACATCAATAGCTTTCGAAAATGTTGGTCAGTCTATGGACTGACAACTCATTTTGTCAAATGACGGATTTCAGTATCAGACTGCTATATATCGTGCGTTCAAAAAAATTCGTCGTCAAGTAGGCTATGAAATTTTGAAGGCTGATGTTCGGTGGCTGAACGTATGTCTTTCCTTGAATTACTTCATCTTCCCAAAATGTAAACAATGATGACATTAACCAATATATCGTAATTTTGTACGGAAAAGCACTTTTCAGAAAAGGTTCCCTGTAAATTTAACCCAACGTTCGAAAAGCATTTCTTTCATTGAGTAAGATGACAAGAATCCAAACAATCTGAGGCGGTTAGAAAAGTTCTTCGTAAAAATTTTAACCGTCCACTATTTTCATACGCAAGAGACATGAATCTTGAATTGATCGTGGTAGTATGTTTTTTTGTAAGAAGGTTCTAGTTACTTCAGTCGTATGAATAGATCACAGTAAGATTCTCAATAATATGTTTATTAATTCTCTATAAATATTGAATTGATTCAGTCATTACTGAAAATCCATGACTAAACTAAAAGAACTGAATTACATGAAAATAGCTATTGGACAATTTATTAAAATTCAATTCAGCTATAAAAACGCATGATGCTTTCTCCTTCATAACGTTCTGCTATTGAAGTTCCATAAAAGAAAGTAGGTCCACATTTTGCCTTTGACTGATGCATACTGTCAGTATGCATCCGTTCAGTATGATACTGAACTCCAATTTTTCTCGGATGCTACAAGGTTAGGTAATCACAACCTTTTCAGTTTTCTGATAACATGTCAATCTTTATGGAAACAAATGGATATATTTTTTCAAAATCGGGTGGCATATGCCAACGGATACTCCATCCTTCAGATAAAATCTGAAGAGAGGTTTGTCGAGCTTCTGTCATGTTTTCATTATTACTGAACTCTAGAGTTTTCTTTTTTGGTATACCACTTCCTTTTTTGTTTGAACATACTTGTTTCGTCAACACATCGCAAAACAGTACAATGGAAAAATTCATTCTTAATAATCAACAGCAACATAGGCTTCAATGAAGTCGCCGGAACAGAATATTTCCATTTTCCTTCAATTTTCTTTCCAATTTTGAAGTAGAATTCAATAGTAAAAGTCTTTCACACGTCCGTAAAAACCATCTTTATAATTTGCTGATAATTTTAATTCAACAACAACCCAAAATGCTAAAATGACAGTTCACCTGGAAAATAGTAAAGCACGAGCTAAGAATTACGTTTAGACACGAAATATCGACGTTCAAAATTCCACAGCCTACTTGACGACGAATTTTTTTGAACGCACGTTAGTATGATGAGAGTTCAAAAAAATTTAAAAATGTATAGCAGTTGTTCAGTTCGGGATTAAAGTTTATCCTAGATTGATTTTGACATATCAGTTCAGTTCTGTCAGATCAATCTAGGATCATCTTAAATCTCGGCCTCATCCTGAACTGAACAACCGGGCCTTATAGTAATAGCAACGTAGCATTTATTAAGTCGGTATATTATTGGAATAATACTAATTTTTTATAGCGGAGAATAGTGGTTTTCAGCCTCGGTATTTACGAAATTCATTTTATTATTTTTTTTTAAGGTGAATCGGCCCGAAATCTTGGATCCCCTGACCTGCTAGTTTCGTACACTTCTATGACAATATTGACAATAGCATAATAACTCAAATTTCAACATTTTAACAGAAATTTTTGAATTCAAGGCAGAGACACATTAAAAAATCGATAGCAATTACCGCCTAAACTACGAGCTTGCCGAAATTGAAACTGGTACCAATCTACTCAGTGCTTCATAATATATATAGTTTTATGACTCAGTGGTTTTTAGAACCTGTAAAAAAATTAAACACTGTAAACTCGTCATCGCCATCCAAAGGCTGTATCTTCGAAGGGCTGATTTGGAAAATTTACAGGAACTACCCCTGCTTATTTTCATTATGGAATCATCTCCCTTATTCCTTCGCATTTGTTTACAGATATCCTGTATCTAGCTATATTTTATCTATGTACCTTTTTATTTTATTTAGACAGTAGAAGTTTAATCAATATGTGTTATTTTGGAAGACCAAAACAAAAATTTCAATTGCACATGATTTGTTACTTATAAGAATCATCATCTATTTTGAATAATAAAACTGCATGCGAAAATACTTAGATTAACTTTTGTCTTCCTCCTTTCATCATGCGTCCATCATGGTGTCCGCTGTTCAACATAGCTTCTGGGAATTTACCAATCAATCATCTGTATCTCAATCATATGTATCCGAGTATGTATCTATATTATTAACTTCATTTTGAAGATTCATTATATCTTGACAAAAATATGTTGACTCGAGGCCTTCCAAAGACTTCAATATTTTTTATTTTTTCCCTTACACCCTGTATGATCTATCGAAAAATGCAAACCTGTTTTGGCGAATTCTTCATAAAATCCTACTTGTTTCGATATAATTGGTAATTTTCTATATGATACATCACTGAAATATTTAAACCAGAGAGATGGTACAAGCTCTTCAAATTTTCGGGAAAATCCAATATTTAAACATAATCGATAATAAAAGAGATGTTTCTGAGCAAAGGATTCCTCAAAATCATTGTGCAATCCGATTCAAGAAAAATATAAAGAGCGTTCCATTCGAAATAACACAATGTCCAACATTCGGTTTAGCCGACGTTGTTCATTTCTGTGATATTGTGAAATTTGTAGCATTTTTTTCTCCTGATTCTGAAAAGAAAATTTTCGGATTGGCTCATTGTCCTTGAATATTCATCACCATTAACATCTGAATTTTCTTATCCAAAAAATGTTTTTCTCTGAGCAGCTTATTTTATTATATGCAATGTAACAATACTGATTATTCGTTTTACTAATAGGTAGTATTATCTATATATGGATCATTTCCATAGAGAGAAGAAATATCATTATGGACAAGACTCAAATCGATTCGTTTTCAGATAGGTAATGAAATAGTTCGCCAAATTCAGAATTATATTGTTAGCTTGAGATGAAAGAAGTTCAACGGATGCATAGATACACACGATGAAATATAAACAGTCATAATCCCATTCGAGAGAGCCAAGATTGGTTCTCTTTCACGTGATTCTTTCCCCTACAGAAGAATGCGATAAAAAATCGTTAAGATATGCCGCCTGGCTTGCAATAATGGAGGAGAAAACGCACCGCGCCTCTCTTTACTTAATTCCTCCGTATACTGATATTCCGCCTGTCTACATCTGCTTGCACAGTACAACGTTGCCATTTTCGGAGGTGCTAACGAGCAAAGAGTCTTTCAGAGCAATTCTCCGATATACAGCTCAGCACACTAGCGCCAGTGATATACACTCGAACTAAAAGATTGTTCAGTACATAAAGGGGGTGCGTTGTGACCTCAAAACGATTTTTTGATATGTTGGTCCCTGAAGCCTCCTGAATCTAACAAGCTAAAAAACAAGGCAAAACGTTGTCACCTCCGATTTCGGAGGTGACATCGATATATATGAGGTGAGAGCGTTAAATGAGTTACTATTTTGGAGGTGGTATTGACACTTTATAACTATATATATATATATATATATATATATATATATATATATATATAATAAGATGGTCTTAGATATGAGAAAGTACTTTCAGTCAAAAAACTCACCATTCTTCAGAGCGTTGTGCCAGGTTGATGAGTCCACGGCTCTACGGCTAGCAAAACCCTCAATCCATCTAGAGGAAACGTCCGCTGAGCAGCTCTCGGAGGAGTGGCATGCCAGAGCACTCCATGGAAGATACCCTGGAAATTTAAACTCAGATAATATCCTGAAAACTGAATCTCTCACTTACCTGACAGCTGGATATCTGTTTCCGGAGACCGAGGGAAGATTAGTGGCTATACAGGATCAGGTAGTGCCTACTCGAGCCTATATCAAACATATAACAGGTCAAGACATACTTACCGACTTATGCAGGAGGTGCTCCAAATCCTTAGAAACCATACAGCACATAACATCGTCGTGTCCAATTCTGGCCCCTAGGGAGTACATGGAGCGCCATAACGCCGTTGCAAAAATATACCACATGGAGATAGCCCGAGAAACCGGATTGTCACTGGATAGTCGAAGTATCTATGAGTATGAACCCAGAAGCGTGCTGGAGAACGAAGAATACAAACTCTACTGGGACACAACGATAATAACAGATAGAGCAATACAGCATAATAGGCCAGATCTAGTGCTCTTCAATAAGATCGAGAAGAGTGTACAGATTATCGATGTAGCAGTGCCTGCGGATGAGAATATTGGAAGATCCTACAGTGAGAAGCTTACTAAATATCATGACCTCGCATTTGAAGTGAAGGAAATATATGGTCTGAAGAAAACATCAATACTCCCTCTGATTATATCAGTGAATGGCTTGGTCGAACAGCACATGATAGAGAATACTAGACGTTTGAAGTTGGATTCTAGCCTGATTAGTCGAGCTCAGAAGGAGGTTGTACTGGCCACAACCCGAGTTGTCCGGAAGTTCCTTACCAGCTCCTGAGGACACCTTGTCTACAGAGTAGACCGGTGCTCCCAGCGAACCGACCCGTCTATCGGTGGATTAAAAAAAAAAAAAAAAAAAAAAAAAAAAAAAAAAAAAAAAAAAATATATATATATATATATATATATATATATATATATATATATATATATATATATATATATATTTTTTTTTTTTTTTTTTTCGCGAAATATCATTTTTTTGAATATAAGATGGAATGTCCTCTAAATTCCCAGTTGAATTTGCAGTTTTGTATCTCTTAAACTCAGAAACATCTAAAAAACTCAAGGTTTGGTTGCATAATTGTGATTCAATATTTTCAACAATTCTGATATTCCAATCATCACATTCTTCATCTTGTTTGCTTTTCTAACTATAGAGCTGTTTTCAATAGCATACATTTAAAAACATATCATAATGTCTCATAGTTCTTATTCAATCTGAATGACTGACTCTCCTCTGAACACGAGTTTTTGGACTGCTGCTTGATATCGAACTAATTGATAACGGTAGTGATATAATGAAGTAGATCATGGATTACCACTTCGAGGTCAAAAAATAGACGAGATCCGATCAAGTTTGCGACACCGATGATGAAATTCGATTCTCGCTGAATTCCTTATTTTTGTGCCTATCTCCTTTTTACGTACATCAATTTTTTGTTGCTCTTTGTATTGTTTGGCAGTCATGTACCTGTTGAGCCTAATATTAACCCATTCGTTATTTACAGGGAACGCCGGCGGGAGCAGGAAAAACAGTTGAGAGCCAGGATGCAAGAAAATACGGGAGGTACACCACTAGTGCTTCCCCCCCTCTTCGGAAATCCAGTTAAGGTGAGCTTTGAACCATTTATTACATATTTTTACAAATAACCACTGATGTGCTTTCGAAAAGTTTATTGTGTTTTTCGATGAGTCCTATCAGTTTCAAGTACCCTTAGTGATATATTCCAGGGTGTTAGTATTATCACCTTCTAGGAAGAACTGCTCACATCAGGATAAAAACAGAAAGAGCTGTTGATGTATTTACCGTCTGATCTCTCACCTTCTTGAAATGTGACCCAGTCTCACAACGGCCCCTTATGAAATCATCTTTCCGTGCATATTTCAATACCCAATCGAAAGTGTATTTTTCAGAATGTCAAAACAAATGCCCACGTATTTCTCATGACCAATTTCCACACATTATATCGATCCATTTTCCACAAGCACGAAAGGTTCTGTGAAATGCAAAAAAAGAGATTCAGAACATCTTAGCGCCCATCAGATGGTATCCAATTTGAATATAAAATGGGCCTATGACCCACAATCCGGGATTGGGGATTCTTAAACGCACCTTTTTTAGTTTCGATCCGCCAGTCAGTATTTGTTCTATCATCTTTCCCTATAGATTAATCACAATATTTTAGAAGTGATATTTTATGTAGACATAATGATATGGATCTCTAAGCCCCAACATTATTTCCTGGAGTCCTCGCGTATAAATCCCCCCATTTTAATTTTTTCGACAACTTCGAAACTTTACAATATCATAACATCTTCGATAATGAAATGATAATTCAAAACTGTATGAGTCATTATAATTTTGAAAAATTATCCTAGTAGCCTTGCTTTAATCATCTTTCAACTGATCTCAATTTTTTTTAATTTTTCTCAGGTTCCTACAAATAAGAATGACCCGTTGGTGAAAAGAATTAACGGCGTACTGGGAGAGTATAGCAGGGCCAAGCATTTATTCGATGGGAAGAAGGTCTTGATCCAGCCTGGTTTCACCACTCTATATGCGGTGCAACCGAGAACACACATGCCACCCCATCAGCCAGCAAACAGGTAATTAAATGTAGAATTCACAAGACCCTTACTGACATTGAGATGTGTCTCAACAACGCTATTTTTCCAACTTATTTCAAATACTTGTCAGGATTGATCGGTAGAATGTCACTGCTTAATTTTTGTGACGAGCATTATGAAGATGTTATCCTTGACTTCAGTCAAGGAAGATTCAAATCATCTTGATGCACATTTTATCGTGCAACGCGTCATATCTCAATGTGCAGCCCTTTTTGAAATACCCAAACTTTTACTGAACTACTTTATATAAACAGAATACTAATCAATATTTTTCCTTGCAGACCAACTTCTGTTGAAGCCAGGCACGAGTTGATGAAGAAAAATAACCACCACCATCCTGGCTTTCATTTTATGCCCGAGAAGAAACCGATTCAACACAGGCCAGTCGACAGCAGGCCACACGAAAGCGGCCCTTTTCAGGGCCACCAGGTCAGGCAAATCAACAAAAACAACTACGAACATAGCGGAAACGGCGCATATCAACAAATGATGCGTCGTCCTATGGCCATGGGTCGTCCTACTGCTTATCGAATGACCCGTCCAGCCGGCCCCGTATCGAACCAACAAAGGCCCTTCGACATCAGACCCCACGAACGCGGCCCTTATCAGGGCCACAAGAATAGGCAAATTAACTACAACTATGCCGCCTACAAACAGAAAGTAAATGGTCTATCTCCACTAATAATGCGTCGTCCTATGACCATGGGTGATCCTAGTCATAATCAAGTGAGGCGTACAGCCGTTCCTGTACCGGTAAGTATGAAACACCAGTTCTTCTAAAAATTATGCCTCGCTGTGAAATACGAGCTGAAAGATTTTGGATTTATTTAAATTATTCTATTGCCTTCGTAATTCGACGTACAGCATGTATTATCCTCTCAGCATTTCCATCCAATAAACGTTCTGAGTGGTAAATAAGTGAACTCTTGTCAACTCCAGACTCTTTCAAAAATCGTAGTAAATTTCATTATCGAAACGAGGTATCCTTAATACTTACACATGATTTTTATTTTACAGGACAGAAAAACTCTACTTCACCAGAGTCCAGCTTCCTCGAACTTCGAAGTAGACAGGGCTCTGAAGGAAATGATCATTATGAAAGCAAAACTTTCGCCTATTGTTCCCATTTCGGGGTTGGATATTAACAAAAAAAAATTTATCTTCCATCATCCTAAGGCAACGGTGAGTTTGATAAGATATTTTTTTCCTATTTCAATCCTACATTTTTTTCATATTGATAGGGAGAAAAAGAAACCACACATCGATCAACACTAATTCCTTTTTTCAATTTCAGCTATCAGAGATGCCCCTTTGTAAAGGTTCCTCTACCCCGAGTAAGTACAAATAATTTATCTCCACATTTACGCTCCCAACATTCAACTCATCTGAGAAACTAAAATTTCTTTCGAAACCAAATTTCTCTGATTTGTCTTTGCAATGAAATTTCAACGTATACACACAGACTTCATTTCAAATCTTGAGTCAAAATTCAGGGACGTCGAACGGAACATGAAAATCGCCAATCACGTGATAAAATTGAAATACAATATCACAGGAAGCCTGAATGGAAATCCGCGAACGGGCAGTTTTCAGCCGATGTGATGGTTCTAAATAACCTGATTTTCATTCGAAAACTTGTTCGTTTTCACTTGCGAAAATTTTAGGGAATTCGATTTTTTGGCGGGGTCTTTCAGTTTGTTGAAACTTTTTGTTTCGTTAAGGTCCATTTTTTCATATATGATGAGATTTTAAGGATTCTGAACTACTGAATTTCTTTATCATTCGGCCGACGTTTCGGACATTATTCAGCTTTTTCTCAAAGCTACAATGTAAATTGATATGAAATGTATTGTCGAAGTATTGCACATAATGCTGCTCAGAACTTTAACTAGGAAAACTTCTGATCACCTATGAGGTAATTGGTTGCGAGAATAGATCTAGACCTTGCTGGCTTTCACCAAAATTCGAAATTTTTATCTAGTAACCATTATTTTTCCTTTTCAGAACAGAATGAAAAACTTTCCGATCAAACCTTGCACAACATCTCTGGGACATCAGCGTAAGTAACTCTCCGTCAAACGCTTTCGAACCGCATTCCAAACCGTAGATTCGCATTCAACTAATCCTTAATTTCTCCTCCAGCGATCTCAGAATACAATTGGCGTTGTCCGATATCAGCGACGACGAGGAATAAGACCATTCTGTAGTGAAAAGAACGCTGTCTAACATAACGGCGATACCACCCGCCAATCACATGGACGTCATCCCGCAAATCCTGAAGGACTATCTTGAGAGAGTCAGCGCCCAAAGCAGCAGATTTTTCAGTGCCCATACTCTGTTATAATTATTCAAATAAATAAATAAGCCAAAAATTATATTTTTTCATTCTTGAAACCATCTAACAATTCAAATTTTCAAAAAAATAAAATAGCGATTATGTTAATTTCATAACAAATATTTTTATGAAGTATGTTCACAACAGAAAATAACTGAAAATTTTTGTTTTTGAAAAATAAGTACCCGCTCAGTGAGATAATTTTCCTTTTTTGTATTCAATCAACTTGTTCACTTCCTCGAAATCAACACTTCCCGTAAGTTCATTTTCTATAAAAGAGCGTACCGAAGAATTATTTGGAGTATTCTTGAATTTTTTCGGAACCTTTCTCTTACCTCTTTCTCTTTCAATACATTCGCAGGAATAATTTCTTTTATTAAAACCATTTCTCCACTCATCGTATGGTTTCAAAATTTTGATATAATAATTTCAACTCTTTCAGTATTTTAACTGAGGTTACTTTATTTGAGGTTGCTCAAAACACCTCTTTAAATGGAGAATATTCTCGAATCAAATATATAACGTTGAAACGGATTAATTGGGTTATTCACGAGAGTTACATATATAGCATCATTGATTTTTTATAGAACTTTCTGAGCTCTACAAAAGAGGAGTTGATAATTTTTCTTTATCTCTCATATCGTCTATCTGAGCTGAATTTGCATTATCGATTCTGTTTTCAATTGTAGTGATATAATTAATAATATAAAACAAAAAAATAAATATCATAGACTATATAAGAGGCATTTACTAAGTTGTTACTATGAAAGATTCAATGAATTAAGATCCAAAATTAAAAAAGATATTAGAACTGCTTATAAAAAATATTTGATGAATGTAGAAGTAGAACTTCAAGAAAACCCTAAAAAGTTTTGGAATTTTATCAATAACAAAAAAGATATCACTAGGATACCAGGTGAGATGGAGTATGGGGGTGAAATCTTATCAGACGGTTCACAAATAGTAAATGCATTTGCAGATCACTTCTCTAAAAAATTATACAAGGCAGGAACCGGGTTGTTTAGATAATGTTTGCAATGCTGATCGTGGTGGGTTTTTCCATATAAGTCAGATAACTGTGGAAGATATTGAAGAGGCTATTCAAAATTTGAAACCAAAAAAAAGTATGGGTCCTGATAATTTACCGGCATGTGTAATTAGGCAGTGTGCAGATATTTTTGCGAAACCATTTTTCATATTATTTAATTTATCCTTGAAAACAGCTAGTTTTCCGACATGTCTTAAAACAGCCTTCATATGCCCAGTATATAAAACGGGTGAAAAAGAAAAAATAGTGAATTACCGGCCTATTTCTATCATTTCAAATATTGCAAAAGTGTTTGAATCGGTCTTATATAAATATATTATGTTTCACGTGAAGAACAAAATCCCAGTTCAACAGCATGGTTTCACTGCTGGTAGGTCTACATCATCAAACTTGATCGAGTTTGTTGAATATTCCTTGAATGCCTTTTCTAATCATTCTCAAGTAGATGTGCTTTATCTGGATGCAGTTAAAGCCTTCGATAGGGTACCCCATGACATTATATTGTTTAAGCTTCTGCATATACACAATTTTTCACCTCATTTGGTTTCTTTTTTTGGTTCTTATTTGGGTGGGAGAACTCAGTGTGTGAGGATAAATCAATTTTTTTCTGAAAACTTCGAAGCCACATCAGGGGTACCACAGGGTTCAAACCTTGGGCCCTTGTTGTTCCTTCTTTATATCAATGATATTGTTGATGTTGTGACTTTCTCTGAGATGAGTCTCTATGCTGATGATGTGAAGTTATATAGGATTATTAGAAATCCTAATGATGCAGAGGAACTGAGGTCTGATTTGGATAGGGTTGTGGCCTGGGCTAAAAGAAATAAACTGACATTTAACAGTGCGAAATGTTATCTTGTAACATTTTCTAGAAAAAAGGTGGACCTTATCTATAATTATGCTGTGGACGGTGATCCCTTGACTAGACTCGAGAAAATCAAAGATTTAGGTGTATCATTTGATAGATCTTTAACCTTTAATGATCATATTGATGAAGTAGTTAAAAATTCTTATAAGATGCTTGGGTTCATTTTGAGGAACACTAGAGAGTTCACAAACTTTAGAACATTAAAAATCCTATTTGATTCATATGTTATATCTAGACTTGAGTATTGTTCGGTTGTTTGGAATCCTAGTTATTTGTGTCAACAAAGAAAGATTGAAGGTGTAATCAAGAAATTTCTTAATAATGTTAACTTTATATTACGTAAGAGTAAAAATAGTTTTAACAATAATTTAAAAAATTATAATTTAATAACACTAGAAAATAGAAGATTTATTGCTGAAATAGTTTACCTACATAAAACTATCACAAATGAAAAAACTGACAGTGCTACACTTGATAAATTACTTTTCTCAGTACCGAGGATTAATGTGAGATCTCATTCTACATTCTATTTACCTTGCCCTAGAACAAATTATATGAAATTTTCTCCAATACATTCAATGTGTGATAAGTACAATAGGGTTCAGGATGTATGTGATTTGTTTTCGCACTCAACATCTCAAATAAAGCGAAAACTGTATGACTACTTCTATGATTCAATAATTGCAACTTGAGAGTTCAAACTTGATTTCAATTTTTTTTTTTTTTTTTGTTTCATTCTTTTGTTGATGATTCCAATTATGTATTGTATATTCAAGAACCGTAATGGTTAAAATTGAATCGGATTGATAATTATTAGTGTACAATTGTTATTAGTAATAGCCGACTCAAGAATCGGAAACTAGAATACTTGTATTGTGGAATGTGTATGAGTTGTATCAATAAATAAATAAATAAATTGAGAACATTTCAAAACTTATCGTATGGTTTTATAGTCCTGATTCAATATTTTCAACTCTTTCCATATTTGAATGATCGCTTTATTCTTTCTGTTTGCTCTTCTGAATTCAAATCAATATAAAAAATGTTAATAAATATAATACAAATAATATAATCGTCAGGGCATGTCTGGAGCCGGCGCTGGACATGACAGCATGCGGGACGTCGGTGGCAGGATGTTGAGGAAGCGGGCTCCTGCTGCAGAAGAAGCTACAGCTCCAAAGCAACAACAGCAACCAACGAGTCCAATTCAATTGCCGACTCGAACCGCTGAAGGTGCTGCGCAGGATATTCAGCCAGTGCTTACCCAAGCGGGGTTAGTTAGAAAGCGCATGAAGTGGACAACGTCCATGAATGAAACTATTGTGCGCATATATAACTCCATCACGGGACTAGGGCAGAACACGAACAACTATAGGAAAAGGCTCCATGAGGAATTCTGCAACGCCTACCCAAATATAAATGTCACTGAACAACGGGTGGCAGACCAGTACCGCGTAATTCTGAGAAATGAACTAATACCAATGGCCAGAATCGACGCAATTAAACAAGAACTGCAGCGTCCGCCAGTAACAGAGAGCGACACCAACATCTCTGATGAGATTCACATGCCTGGGCAACAACAGCCAGAAGAAATTGACGCTGAAAGTCCATCTTGCAACCCAAGTGAGGCAGAACACCAGGACGATAGGGAAGAGCTCCACCGACAAATTGACTCTGAGATGAGGAGATATTTTGCCGAATTGGAAGGAACAGATCCTCTTCATCGAATAGCACCTTCCCGACTCAATACATCCAAGAATATGTCACTCATAATCGACATCTTGAATAAGGACGTTTTACCTGAGTACCTACAGAATGGCAGTTCATTGGAATATCTTCATCTAAATTTTTACTGTGCAGCGCTAACGACGGCTAAAATCATAGGGGCAAAAATTCGCCGAACGAACAACGATGGTCCAAAATTACACAAATTATATGCGCCACCATGGCAGAAACGTCTTCAACACAAAACAGAGAGACTTATAAGAGACATTGGACGACTGACGGAGTACGTGAACGGAAATCGCGGAAGGAAGGTTGTGAAAGCTGCCAAAGAAATCATGGATAGAAACAGAACACACACAGAACGAGAGACTGAGAATGCTTCAGCTCACCACTGCCTCGACACTCTGAAGCAAAAGCTAAGTCTGTATGCAGAACGCCTGAGAAGATATAAAAGCAATTATAGCCGGAAAAGAGACAACAATTCATTCGAAAAGTCGGAAGAAACTTTCTACCGGTCACTCCATTGAACAATTCTGGACCGAACAATTATCAACGAAACCTCAGTTCAATGGAGATACCGGATGAATTGAAGATGAAAAGTCTGAAGCTGTAAAATATGAGCCGATACAACATGACATAATCACAATTGAAGAAGTAAAATCAGCTATCAGAGGACTACACAACTGGAGAACACCTGGGCCTGATGGATTACAGAACTTCTGTATCAAGAAACTTTGGATCATGCATGACAAATTGACCTCCGCAATAAATGATGTCATTGAAAATCCTGAAAGAATGCCAATATTCCTTACACATGGCACAACGTACCTGTTACCTAAAGGCCAAAGGAATACAGAAGACCCATCCAAATACCGACCAATCACATGTCTTCCAACGATGTACAAATTAATCACATCGTGCATTTCAAATCGAATTCACAACCATTGCGAAAGGAATAACATCATCGCCATGCAACAAAAAGGATGCACCAAAGAGAGCAGAGGGTGCAAAAAACAGCTAATAATTGATTCAGTTATCGGCAATCAAGCGTTCTCCAAGCGAAGGAATTTTTACGCTGCGTACATAGACTACAAGAAAGCATTCGATTCCATACCTCACGAATGGCTCTTG
The DNA here is from genome assembly GCF_907165205.1 of Coccinella septempunctata. Lineage (NCBI taxonomy): Eukaryota > Metazoa > Arthropoda > Insecta > Coleoptera > Coccinellidae > Coccinella > Coccinella septempunctata. The sequence continues at coordinate 4,550,909 of NC_058196.1, forward strand.
ACTATCTTGAATATTTACAAGGTGGATCCCAATATTGTTAAGTTCCTGAAAAACGCTATGTCAACCTGGCGTACTAGTCTTCAAATGAAAGCCTCAGATGGCTCCATTACGACAGGACCTATTCCAATAAGACGCGGAATTTTCCAAGGGGATTCGCTGAGCCCTCTGTGGTTCTGCATGGCTCTGAATCCCTTGTCTCATAGATTGAACTCTACGGACTACGGATTTGCCATCAAAAGCGGCAGTAGAACTATGATGAAACTGAATCATCTCCTTTACATGGACGATTTGAAACTCTTCGCATCTACCAAAAAACAAATGCAACAGATGCTGAAAATGGTGGAAGGATTTTCGGAAGACATCAAAATGAAGTTTGGATTAGAAAAATGTCGACTGCTCAACATAACGAGATGGAAAATAGAAGATGGTACGTTCAAACTCAGAGAAGGTGCAGAAATTGAAAGATTGAAGGAAGGAGACACATACAAGTATCTGGGCATAAAATAGGCAAGAAAAATCAATCAGATCCAGATGAAGAAAGAACTAACGGAGGAGTTCACCCGAAGATTGAGAAGGATAATGAGAACTGGCCTTTACAGCAAGAATCTGATAAAAGCTATCAATACCTACGCTTGCTCGGCGCTGAGCTACTCATTCGGTATCATCTCTTGGACCACCACCGATTTAGCAGCCTTAAAAAGAAAAATAAGGACGATGCTCACTAAACACAATAAACATCACCCCAAAAGCTCAATAGAACGGACCGAGCTGCCACGACATCTTGGGGGTAGAGGAATTGTTGATTTGTCCAACCGTATGACCCAGGAAATTGAAGGACTTCGAAAATATTTTCTGAGCAAGGCTGCTTCGTCAGAACTCCATCGAGTAGTTTGTGTTGCTGATACTTCTACACCGTTAAAGCTACAGCAGGACCACTTGGAAACCGTCGAACACTCTGCAGAAAGTAAAATGCAGAAACTGATTGGCAAACCTTTGCATGGGAGGCACCAGAACGAGGTCAACCATGATTACGTCGACATTTCTGCGTCGAACTACTGGTTGACTTCCGGAAGGTTGTTTCCTGAGACAGAGGGCTTCATGCTTGCCATCCAGGATCAGGTGATTCCAACAAGGAACTACATGAAATATATCGCCAAGGATGCCTCAGTGGCGGATGATAGCTATCGTTATGGCTGTGCGACACATGAAACTATCCAGCACATCACCGGGGGATGTCAGAAGTTCGCGGGCACGGAGTACAAAAATAGACATGATGCCGTTGCGAAGATTCTTCACCAAGAATTGGCACTAAAACACCAACTTCTAAGTTCGAAAAAGGTTTCTTATTACAATTACCATCCGGATGCTGTATTGGAAAATGAACATCACAAGCTCTATTGGGATCGCACGGTTCTCACAGACCGGAAAATAACCCACAATAGACCAGACCTCATATTGCTCAATAAGGATGAGGACACAGCACTTTTCATCGATGTGGCGATTCCAAATAATAACAATCTTCTAGATAGGCACGCTGAAAAAATTTCAAAGTACAGAGATCTCGAGGAGCAAACCAGGAGACAGTGGAAGCTGAAAGATGTCAAGACCATCCCTATTGTCATATCATCTACAGGCCTGATACCGAAGAAACTACTGGAGAACTTGAGGAAACTTCAGCTGGACGAAAATATCTCTAGAGTGATGCAGAAGGCGGTACTGCTGGGAACGGCGAGAACTGTACGCAAGTACATGGGAAATTCAGAGGAACACCGTCTGCTCCGACAGGAAGTGCGGACGGAGCAGGAATCCAACTTACAGCAGGGATCCGAGGAGCGACCTGAACCCGACCAACACCACGAGCCCGAAAACCTGGAAAGGGCTCCAACAGAGCTTAATCCTTTTGATATCTGAGATATCTGGGATAAGTGAATTTTCCTCTGAAGAGGAGTGTGAAAGCCGCAAGGCTAAAGTCATAAAGCTCTGTTTTATAATAGGCAGTGATTTCTCTGAATTTCAGGATTTTCATAATTTTCAATAGAGAATTACTCAATTTTTTCGGAACGTTACTGTAACCATTTCTATACTTATATATCTGCAGTATTTTCTTCGATTGAGACCATTTCAAATTTTAACGTATGATTTCATAATTGTGATTCAAAATTTCCAACAATTATAAAATTTCAATTCTGACTTTATTCATTTTATTTACCTTTGGCATTCATAAGACTGTTTTTCCATTTAATGCTTGTGGACTTTGAGTAGTTGAACATCTACACGGTTCTTCAAAATTACATGCAGAATCAAAATAACCCAAAAACATTATTCCTCTTCAAGAATATTGATTTTTCGTGAGGTAATATGCTTTCGACGAATGAAATAGAATGTTCTCGAAACTCCAGGTTAAAACCTGATCGAAAGTTAATGCGTTTTCTCAAAATTCTGCATCCCTACTCTTTCACTAGATAACGTCATGTTCTGAAATTCTATTCAGTATAACTCTGTTCGCTCTTTTGAGAGGTTGAAAATCTCGGCGAATTCCTCAGTGTCTTCTCGATCATTGGCAAAATTGTGTGAATTTTTCCATTCAGAATACCGTATCGATAAAATTTGAAAATGAGGTTAACTAATGATTGGTACGAGAAGTTGATGTAAGTAGTGTATATTCAGCATGAATATTTTTGCTCTTAGAAATGAAAGTTTTTTTTTCATTCATTCTTGTGATATTTGAATGGTTAACATAATTGCAGTTTTTAGAAATTACATGAAGAATCGAAATAACAAATGATCATGATACAGTTTCACGAATTTAGACTTTTAGCAAAGTATTGTTCTTTTGAAAAATATGATAGAATGTTCTCGAAATTCCAGGTAGAAACCTGACCGTTAGTTAATGCGTGCTCTCAAAATTCTGCATCCCTACTCTTTTAGTAGATAACGTTCTATTCAGTATAACACTGTTCGCTCTTTTGAGAAGTTGAAAATTTCGGCGTATTCCTTAGTGTCTTCTAGATCATTGGCAAAGTTTTGTGAATCTTTTCATTCAGAATACCGTATCGATAAAATTTGAAAATGATGTTAACTAATGATTGGTACGAGAAGTTGATGTAAGTAGTGTATATTCAGCATGACTTCGAATTAGTTAGTGTAGAAAAAGTTGTTAACATCAAAATATTTTTCATTCAATCAAGTCTCCAGAGAATTTCAGGTTTCTTATATTTCCCACTAATCAATTTTTGAATCTTTTTGAATAGCCACTCTAACCCCGTACTAATTCAATACATTCGCAGAATTGATATTCTTTCCGTTAAAAATATTTCTCCACTCATCCTATTGTTTCAAAATTGTGATTCAATATTTTCAACCCTTCAATAATCAATTATACTCTTTCCCCGTTTTGTTTGCGTCTTGAGATATGAAACAGGCTTATTTCTTTCATTTTTGTGGACTTTGAGTAGCAGAAAATCATTTCGGTTCTTCAAAATTACATGCATATTCAAAATAACAAATAATCATGATACCGTTTCAAGAGAATAGAATTTCAGCAAAGTATTATTCTTTTGAAAAATAGGAAAGAATGTTGTCGAAATTCTAGATTAAATTTGCATAATTGATTTCCTTTTCAATTGAGAACCTTCCAAATCCTATCGTTCGGTTTCTCAATTGTGATTCAATATTTTCAATATTTCAATTATCTTTTTTCTTTTTGCTCTTAGAAATGAAAGTTTTTTTTTCATTCATTCTTGTGATATTTGAATGGTTAACATAATTGCACTTTTTAGAAATTACATGAAGAATCGAAATAACAAATGATCATGATACAGTTTCACGAATTTAGACTTTTAGCAAAGTATTGTTCTTTTGAAAAATATGATAGAATGTTCTCGAAATTCCAGGTAGAAACCTGACCGTTAGTTAATGCGTGCTCTCAAAATTTTGCATCCCTACTCTTTTAGTAGATAACGTTCTATTCAGTATAACACTGTTCGCTCTTTTGAGAAGTTGAAAATTTCGGCGTATTCCTTAGTGTCTTCTAGATCATTGGCAAAGTTTTGTGAATCTTTTCATTCAGAATACCGTATCGATAAAATTTGAAAATGATGTTAACTAATGATTGGTACGAGAAGTTGATGTAAGTAGTGTATATTCAGCATGACTTCGAATTAGTTAGTGTAGAAAAAGTTAATAACATCAAGATATTATTCATTTAATCAAGTCTCCAGTGAATTTCAGGTTTCTTATATTTCTCACTAATCAATTTTTAAATTTTTTTGAATAGCCACTCTAACCTCGTACTAATTCAATACATTTGCTGAATTGATTCTTTTCGTTGAAAATATTTCTCCACTCATCGCATGGTTTCAAAATTGTGATTCAATGTTTTCAACCCTTCAATAATCAAATAAACTGTTTCTTCCTTTTGTTTGGGTTTTGAAATATAAAACAGGCTTATTTTTTTCATTTTTGTGGACTTTGACTAGCAGAAAATCATTTCGGTTCTTCAAAATTACATGCATATTCAAAATAACAAACAATCATGATACCGTTTCGCGAGAATAGAATTTTAGCAAAGTATTATTCTTTTGAAAAATAGGATAGAATTTACTCGAAATTCTAGGTTAAATTTGCATTATTGATTTCCTTTTCAATTGAGAACATTCCAAAACCTATCGTTCAATTTCTCAATTGTGATTCAATATTTTCAATATTTCAATTATCATTTTTTCTTTTTGCTTATCCAAATATAAATTTTTTTTTCATTCATTCTTTTGATCTTTGAATATTTAACATGATTTCAGTTTCTTAAAATTACATGGAGAATCGAAATAACAAATAATCATGATACAGTTTCACGAATATAGACTTTTAGCAAAATATCATTATTTCGAAAAAAAAAAGATAGAATGTTCTCGAAACTCCAGGTAGAAACCTGACCGATAGTTAATGAGTTTTCTCAAAATTCGGCATCCCTACTCTTTTAGTAGATAAAGTTCTATTCAGTATAACTCTGTTCGCTCTTTTGAGAAGTTGAAAATTTTGGCGAAATCCTTAGTGTCTTCTAGATCATTGACAAAGTTTTGTGAATTTTTTCATTCAGAATACCGTATCGATAAAATTCGAAAATGAAGTTAACTAATAATTGGTACAAGGAGTTGATGTAAGTAGTGTATATTCAGCATAACATCGAAATATTTTTCATTTAATCAAGTCTCCATTGAATTTCAGGTTTCTTATATTTCCCACTAATCACTTTTTAAATTTTTTTGAATAGCCACTCTAACCCCGTACTAATTCAATACATTTGCAGAATTGATATTCTTTTCGTTGAAAATATTTCTCCACTTATCGTATTGTTTCAAAATTTTGATTCGATATTTTCAACCCTTCAATAATCAAATAAACTGTTTCTTCTTTTTGTTTGCGTTTTGAAATATAAAACAGGCTTATTTCTTTCATTTTTGTGGACTTTGAATAGCAGAAAATCATTTCGGTTCCTCAAAATTACATGCATATTCAAAATAACAAATAATCATGATACCGTTTCGTGAGAATTACATTACATTACTTAGATTATAAACTTTTAGCAGAGTATTAATCTTTCGAAAAATAAGATAGAATGTTCTCGGAATTCTAGGTTGAATTTGCATAAACGATTTCCTTTTCAATTGAGAACATATCGAAACTTATCCTATGGTTTCTTAATTGTGATTAGATATTTTCAACTCATTCAATATTTCAATTATCACTTTCTTTTCTCTTTTGGCTCTTCCAAATATAATTTTTTTTCATTCATTCGTGTGAACTTTGAATGGTTTACATTTTTTTAGTTTTTCAAAATTACATGCAGAATCAAAATAGCCAAGGATCATTATACTGTTTCACGAATATGGATTTTTTGCGAAATATTATTGTTTTGAAAATAAGATGGAATATCTTTTAATTTCCCAGTTGAATTTGCAGTTTCGTATCTTTTGAACTAAGGAACATCTAAAAATCTCAAGGTATGGTTTCTCAATTGTGATTCAGTATTTTCAACTCATTCAATATTTCAATTATCACTTCCTCCTTTTGCTCTTCCAAATATGAATTTTTTTTTCATTCATTCTTGTGATCTTTGAATAGTTAACATAATTTTAGTTTCTCAAAATTACAAGCAGAATCAAAATAACAAATAATCATGTTACAGTTTCACGAATTTAGACTTCTAGCAAAGTATTATTCTTTTGAAGAATATGATAGAATGTTCTTGAAATTCCAGGTAGAAACCTGATCGATAGTTAATGCGTTCTCTCAATATTCTGCATCCCTACTTTTTTACTAAATAAAGTTCAGAAATTTTATTCAGTATAATTCTTCCGAATAAAAATTTTTTTTTCATTCATTCTTGTGAACTTTGAATAGTTAACATAATTTCTGGTTTTCGAAATGACATGCAGAATTAAAATAGCCAAAAATCATTATACTGTTTCACAAATATATATTTTTCGCGAAATATCATTTTTTTGAATATAAGATGGAATGTCCTCTAAATTCCCAGTTGAATTTGCAGTTTTGTATCTCTTAAACTCAGAAACATCTAAAAAACTCAAGGTATGGTTGCATAATTGTGATTCAATATTTTCAACAATTCTGATATTCCAATCATCACATTCTTCATCTTGTTTGCTTTTCTAACTATAGAGCTGTTTTCAATAGGATACATTTAAAAACATATCATAATGTCTCATAGTTCTTATTCAATCTGAATGACTGACTCTCCTCTGAACACGAGTTTTTGGACTGCTGCTTGATATCGAACTAATTGATAACGGTAGTGATATAATGAAGTAGATCATGGATTACCACTTCGAGGTCAAAAAATAGACGAGATCCGATCAAGTTTGCGATACCTATGATGAAATTCGATTCTCGCTGAATTCCTTATTTTTGTGCCTATCTCCTTTTTACGTACATCAATTTTTTGTTGCTCTTTGTATTGTTTGGCAGTCATGTACCTGTTGAGCCTAATATTAACCCATTCGTTATTTACAGGGAACGCCGGCGGGAGCAGGAAAAACAGTTGAGAGCCAGGATGCAAGAAAATACGGGAGGTACACCACTAGTGCTTCCCCCCCTCTTCGGAAATCCAGTTAAGGTGAGCTTTGAACCATTTATTACATATTTTTACAAATAACCACTGATGTGCTTCCGAAAAGTTTATTGTGTTTTTCGATGAGTCCTATCAGTTTCAAGTACCCTTAGTGATATATTCCAGGGTGTTAGTATTATCACCTTCTAGGAAGAACTGCTCACATCAGGATAAAAACAGAAAGAGCTGTTGATGTATTTACCGTCTGATCTCTCACCTTCTTGAAATGTGACCCAGTCTCACAACGGCCCCTTATGAAATCATCTTTCCGTGCATATTTCAATACCCAATCGAAAGTGTATTTTTCAGAATGTCAAAACAAATACCCACGTATTTCTCATGACCAATTTCCACACATTATATCGATCCATTTTCCACAAGCACGAAAGGTTCTGTGAAATGCAAAAAAAGAGATTCAGAACATCTTAGCGCCCATCAGATGGTATCCAATTTGAATATAAAATGGGCCTATGACCCACAATCCGGGATTGGGGATTCTTAAACGCACCTTTTTTAGTTTCGATCCGCCAGTCAGTATTTGTTCTATCATCTTTCCCTATAGATTAATCACAATATTTTAGAAGTGATATTTTATGTAGACATAATGATATGGATCTCTAAGCCATAACATTATTTCCTGGAGTCCTCGCGTATAAATCCCCCCATTTTAATTTTTTCGACAACTTCGAAACTTTACAATATCATAACATCTTCGATAATGAAATGATAATTCAAAACTGTATGAGTCATTATAATTTTGAAAAATTATCCTAGTAGCCTTGCTTTAATCATCTTTCAACTGATCCCAATTTTTTTTAATTTTTCTCAGGTTCCTACAAATAAGAATGACCCGTTGGTGAAAAGAATTAACGGCGTACTGGGAGAGTATAGCAGGGCCAAGCATTTATTCGATGGGAAGAAGGTCTTGATCCAGCCTGGTTTCACCACTCTATATGCGGTGCAACCGAGAACACACATGCCACCCCATCAGCCAGCAAACAGGTAATTAAATGTAGAATTCACAAGACCCTTACTGACATTGAGATGTGTCTCAACAACGCTATTTTTCCAACTTATTTCAAATACTTGTCAGGATTGATCGGTAGAATGTCACTGCTTAATTTTTGTGACGAGCATTATGAAGATGTTATCCTTGACTTCAGTCAAGGAAGATTCAAATCATCTTGATGCACATTTTATCGTGCAACGCGTCATATCTCAATGTGCAGCCCTTTTTGAAATACCCAAACTTTTACTGAACTACTTTATATAAACAGAATACTAATCAATATTTTTCCTTGCAGACCAACTTCTGTTGAAGCCAGGCACGAGTTGATGAAAAAAAATAACCACCACCATCCTGGCTTTCATTTTATGCCCGAGAAGAAACCGATTCAACACAGGCCAGTCGACAGCAGGCCACACGAAAGCGGCCCTTTTCAGGGCCACCAGGTCAGGCAAATCAACAAAAACAACTACGAACATAGCATAAACGGCGCATATCAACAAATGATGCGTCGTCCTATGGCCATGGGTCGTCCTACTGCTTATCGAATGACCCGTCCAGCCGGCCCCGTATCGAACCAACAAAGTCCCTTCGACATCAGACCCCACGAACGCGGCCCTTATCAGGGCCACAAGAATAGGCAAATTAACTACAACTATGCCGCCTACAAACAGAAAGTAAATGGTCTATCTCCACTAATAATGCGTCGTCCTATGACCATGGGTGATCCTAGTCATAATCAAGTGAGGCGTACAGCCGTTCCTGTACCGGTAAGTATGAAACACCAGTTCTTCTAAAAATTATTCCTCGCTGTGAAATACGAGCTGAAAGATTTTGGATTTATTTAAATTATTCTATTGCCTTCGTAATTCGACGTACAGCATGTATTATCCTCTCAGCATTTCCATCCAATAAACGTTCTGAGTGGTAAATAAGTGAACTCTTGTCAACTCCAGACTCTTTCAAAAATCGTAGTAAATTTCATTATCGAAACGAGGTATCCTTAATACTTACACATGATTTTTATTTTACAGGACAGAAAAACTCTACTTCACCAGAGTCCAGCTTCCTCGAACTTCGAAGTAGACAGGGCTCTGAAGGAAATGATCATTATGAAAGCAAAACTTTCGCCTATTGTTCCCATTTCGGGGTTGGATATTAACAAAAAAAAAATTATCTTCCATCATCCTAAGGCAACGGTGAGTTTGATAAGATATTTTTTTCCTATTTCAATCCTACATTTTTTTCATATTGATAGGGAGAAAAAGAAACCACACATCGATCAACACTAATTCCTTTTTTCAATTTCAGCTATCAGAGATGCCTCTTTGTAAAGGTTCCTCTACCCCGAGTAAGTACAAATAATTTATCTCCACATTTACGCTCCCAACATTCAACTCATCTGAGAAACTAAAATTTCTTTCGAAACCAAATTTCTCTGATTTGTCTTTGCAATGAAATTTCAACGTATACACACAGACTTCATTTCAAATCTTGAGTCAAAATTCAGGGACGTCGAACGGAACATGAAAATCGCCAATCACGTGATAAAATTGAAATACAATATCACAGGAAGCTTGAATGGAAATCCGCGAACGGGCAGTTTTCAGCCGATGTGATGGTTCTAAATAACCTGATTTTCATTCGAAAACTTGTTCGTTTTCACTTGCGAAAATTTTAGGGAATTCGATTTTTTGGCGGGGTCTTTCAGCTTGTTGAAACTTTTTGTTTCGTTAAGGTCCATTTTTTCATATATGATGAGATTTTAAGGAATCTGAACTACTGAATTTCTTTATCATTTGGCCGACGTTTCGGACATTATTCAGCTTTTTCTCAAGGCTACAATGTAAATTGATATGAAATGTATTGTCGAAGTATTGCACATAATGCTGCTCAGAACTTTAACTAGGAAAACTTCTGATCACCTATGAGGTAAGTGGTTGCGAGAATAGATCTAGACCTTGCTGGCTTTCACCAAAATTCGAAATTTTTATCTAGTAACCATTATTTTTCCTTTTCAGAACAGAATGAAAAACTTTCCGATCAAACCTTGCACAACATCTCTGGGACATCAGCGTAAGTAACTCTCCGTCAAACGCTTTCGAACCGCATTCCAAACCGTAGATTCGCATTCAACTAATCCTTAATTTCTCCTCCAGCGATCTCAGAATACAATTGGCGTTGTCCGATATCAGCGACGACGAGGAATAAGACCATTCTGTAGTGAAAAGAACGCTGTCTAACATAACGGCGATACCACCCGCCAATCACATGGACGTCATCCCGCAAATCCTGAAGGACTATCTTGAGAGAGTCAGCGCCCAAAGCAGCAGATTTTTCAGTGCCCATACTATGTTATAATTATTCAAATAAATAAATAAGCCAAAAATTATATTTTTTCATTCTTGAAACCATCTAACAATTCAAATTTTCAAAAAAATAAAATAGCGATTATGTTAATTTCATAACAAATATTTTTATGAAGTATGTTCACAACAGAAAATAACTGAAAATTTTTGTTTTTGAAAAATAAGTACCCGCTCAGTGAGATAATTTTCCTTTTTTGTATTCAATCAACTTGTTCACTTCCTCGAAATCAACACTTCCCGTAAGTTCATTTTCTATAGAAGAGCGTACCGAAGAATTATTTGGAGTATTCTTGAATTTTTTCGGAACCTTTCTCTTACCTCTTTCTCTTTCAATACATTCGCAGGAATAATTTCTTTTATTAAAACCATTTCTCCACTCATCGTATGGTTTCACAATTTTGATATAATAATTTCAACTCTTTCAGTATTTTAACTGAGGTTACTTTATTTGAGGTTGCTCAAAACACCTCTTTAAATGGAGAATATTCTCGAATCAAATATATAACGTTGAAACGGATTAATTGGGTTATTCACGAGAGTTACATATATAGCATCATTGATTTTTTATAGAACTTTCTGAGCTCTACAAAAGAGGAGTTGATAATTTTTCTTTATCTCTCATATCGTCTATCTGAGCTGAATTTGCATTATCGATTCTGTTTTCAATTGTAGTGATATAATCAATAATATAAAACAAAAAAATAAATATCATAGACTATATAAGAGGCATTTACTAAGTTGTTACTATGAAAGATTCAATGAATTAAGATCCAAAATTAAAAAAGATATTAGAACTGCTTATAAAAAATATTTGATGAATGTAGAAGTAGAACTTCAAGAAAACCCTAAAAAGTTTTAGAATTTTATCAATAACAAAAAAGATATCACTAGGATACCAGGTGAGATGGAGTATGGGGGTGAAATCTTATCAGACGGTTCACAAATAGTAAATGCATTTGGAGATCACTTCTCTAAAAATTATACAAGGCAGGAACCGGGTTGTTTAGATAATGTTTGCAATGCTGATCGTGGTGGGTTTTTCCATATAAGTCAGATAACTGTGGAAGATATTGAAGAGGCTATTCAAAATTTGAAACCAAAAAAAAGTATGGGTCCTGATAATTTACCGGCATGTGTAGTTAGGCAGTGTGCAGATATTTTTGCGAAACCATTTTTCATATTATTTAATTTATCCTTGAAAACAGCTAGTTTTCCGACATGTCTTAAAACAGCCTTCATATGCCCAGTATATAAAACGGGTGAAAAAGAAAAAATAGTGAATTACCGGCCTATTTCTATCATTTCAAATATTGCAAAAGTGTTTGAATCGGTCTTATATAAATATATTATGTTTCACGTGAAGAACAAAATCCCAGTTCAACAGCATGGTTTCACTGCTGGTAGGTCTACATCATCAAACTTGATCGAGTTTGTTGAATATTCCTTGAATGCCTTTTCTAATCATTCTCAAGTAGATGTGCTTTATCTGGATGCAGTTAAAGCCTTCGATAGGGTACCCCATGACATTATATTGTTTAAGCTTCTGCATATACACAATTTTTCACCTCATTTGGTTTCTTTTTTTGGTTCTTATTTGGGTGGGAGAACTCAGTGTGTGAGGATAAATCAATTTTTTTCTGAAAACTTCGAAGCCACATCAGGGGTACCACAGGGTTCAAACCTTGAGCCCTTGTTGTTCCTTCTTTATATCAATGATATTGTTGATGTTGTGACTTTCTCTGAGATGAGTCTCTATGCTGATGATGTGAAGTTATATAGGATTATTAGAAATCCTAATGATGCAGAGGAACTGAGGTCTGATTTGGATAGGGTTGTGGCCTGGGCTAAAAGAAATAAACTGACATTTAACAGTGCGAAATGTTATATTGTAACATTTTCTAGAAAAAAGGTGGACCTTATCTATAATTATGCTGTGGACGGTGATCCCTTGACTAGACTCGAGAAAATCAAAGATTTAGGTGTATCATTTGATAGATCTTTAACCTTTAATGATCATATTGATGAAGTAGTTAAAAATTCTTATAAGATGCTTGGGTTCATTTTGAGGAACACTAGAGAGTTCACAAACTTTAGAACATTAAAAATCCTATTTGATTCATATGTTATATCTAGACTTGAGTATTGTTCGGTTGTTTGGAATCCTAGTTATTTGTGTCAACAAAGAAAGATTGAAGGTGTAATCAAGAAATTTCTTAATAATGTTAACTTTATATTACGTAAGAGTAAAAATAGGTTTAACAATAATTTAAAAAATTATAATTTAATAACACTAGAAAATAGAAGATTTATTGCTGAAATAGTTTACCTACATAAAACTATCACAAATGAAAATACTGACAGTGCTACACTTGATAAATTACTTTTCTCAGTACCGAGGATTAATGTGAGATCTCATTCTACATTCTATTTACCTAACCCTAGAACAAATTATATGAAATTTTCTCCAATACATTCAATGTGTGATAAGTACAATAGGGTTCAGGATGTATGTGATTTGTTTTCGCACTCAACATCTCAAATAAAGCGAAAACTGTATGACTACTTCTATGATTCAATAATTGCAACTTGAGAGTTCAAACTTGATTTCAATTTTTTTTTTTTTTTTTGTTTCATTCTTTTGTTGATGATTTCAATTATGTATTGTATATTCAAGAACCGTAATGGTTAAAATTGAATCGGATTGATAATTATTAGTGTACAATTGTTATTAGTAATAGCCGACTCAAGAATCGGAAACTAGAATACTTGTATTGTGGAATCTGTATGAGTTGTATCAATAAATAAATAAATAAATTGAGAACATTTCAAAACTTATCGTATGGTTTTATAGTCCTGATTCAATATTTTCAACTCTTTCCATATTTGAATGATCGCTTTATTCTTTCTGTTTGCTCTTCTGAATTCAAATCAATATAAAAAATGTTAATAATAATAATACAAATAATATAATCGTCAGGGCATGTCTGGAGCCGGCGCTGGACATGACAGCATGCGGGACGTCGGTGGCAGGATGTTGAGGAAGCGGGCTCCTGCTGCAGAAGAAGCTACAGCTCCAAAGCAACAACAGCAACCAACGAGTCCAATTCAATTGCCGACTCGAACCGCTGAAGGTGCTGCGCAGGATATTCAGCCAGTGCTTACCCGAGCGGGGTTAGTTAGAAAGCGCATGAAGTGGACAACGTCCATGAATGAAACTATTGTGCGCATATATAACTCCATCACGGGACTAGGGCAGAACACGAACAACTATAGGAAAAGGCTCCATGAGGAATTCTGCAACGCCTACCCAAATATAAATGTCACTGAACAACAGGTGGCAGACCAGTACCGCGTAATTCTGAGAAATGAACTAATACCAATGGCCAGAATCGACGCAATTAAACAAGAACTTCAGCGTCCGCCAGTAACAGAGAGCGACACCAACATCTCTGATGAGATTCACATGCCTGGGCAACAACAGCCAGAAGAAATTGACGCTGAAAGTCCATCTTGCAACCCAAGTGAGGCAGAACACCAGGACGATAGGGAAGAGCTCCACCGACAAATTGACTCTGAGATGAGGAGATATTTTGCCGAATTGGAAGGAACAGATCCTCTTCATCGAATAGCACCTCCCCGACTCAATACATCCAAGAATATGTCACTCATAATCGACATCTTGAATAAGGACGTTTTACCTGAGTACCTACAGAATGGCAGTTCATTGGAATATCTTCATCTAGTTTTTTACTGTGCAGCGCTAACGACGGCTAAAATCATAGGGGCAAAAATTCGCCGAACGAACAACGATGGTCCAAAATTACACAAATTATATGCGCCACCATGGCAGAAACGTCTTCAACACAAAACAGAGAGACTAATAAGAGACATTGGACGACTGACGGAGTACGTGAACGGAAATCGCGGAAGGAAGGTTGTGAAAGCTGCCAAAGAAATCATGGATAGAAACAGAACACACACAGAACGAGAGACTGAGAATGCTTCAGCTCACCACTGCCTCGACACTCTGAAGCAAAAGCTAAGTCTGTATGCAGAACGCCTGAGAAGATATAAAAGCAATTATAGCCGGAAAAGAGACAACAATTCATTCGAAAAGTCGGAAGAAACTTTCTACCGGTCACTCACATCGTCTGATGGAGAAAATGGAAAGTTACCACCAAAAGAAGCCATTGAACAATTCTGGACCGAACAATTATCAACGAAACCTCAGTTCAATGGAGATACCGGATGAATTGAAGATGAAAAGTCTGAAGCTGTAAAATATGAGCCGATACAACATGACATAATCACAATTGAAGAAGTAAAATCAGCTATCAGAGGACTACACAACTGGAAAACACCTGGGCCTGATGGATTACAGAACTTCTGTATCAAGAAACTTTGGATCATGCATGACAAATTGACCTCCGCAATAAATGATGTCATTGAAAATCCTGAAAGAATGCCAGTATTCCTTACACATGGCACAACGTACCTGTTACCTAAAGGCCAAAGGAATACAGAAGACCCATCCAAATACCGACCAATCACATGTCTTCCAACGATGTACAAATTAATCACATCGTTCATTTCAAATCGAATTCACAACCATTGCGAAAGGAATAACATCATCGCCATGCAACAAAAAGGATGCACCAAAGAGAGCAGAGGGTGCAAAAAACAGCTAATAATTGATTCAGTTATCGGCAATCAAGCGTTCTCCAAGCGAAGGAATCTTTACGCTGCGTACATAGACTACAAGAAAGCATTCGATTCCATACCTCACGAATGGCTCTTGACTATCTTGAATATTTACAAGGTGGATCCCAATATTGTTAAGTTCCTGAAAAACGCTATGTCAACCTGGCGTACTAGTCTTCAAATGAAAGCCTCAGATGGCTCCATTACGACAGGACCTATTCCAATAAGACGCGGAATTTTCCAAGGGGATTCGCTGAGCCCTCTGTGGTTCTGCATGGCTCTGAATCCCTTGTCTCATAGATTGAACTCTACGGACTACGGATTTGCCATCAAAAGCGGCAGTAGAACTATGATGAAACTGAATCATCTCCTTTACATGGACGATTTGAAACTCTTCGCATCTACCAAAAAACAAATGCAACAGATGCTGAAAATGGTGGAAGGATTTTCGGAAGACATCAAAATGAAGTTTGGATTAGAAAAATGTCGACTGCTCAACATAACGAGATGGAAAATAGAAGATGGTACGTTCAAACTCAGAGAAGGTGCAGAAATTGAAGCATTGAAGGAAGGAGACACATACAAGTATCTGGGCATAAAATAGGCAAGAAAAATCAATCAGATCCAGATGAAGAAAGAACTAACGGAGGAGTTCACCCGAAGATTGAGAAGGATAATGAGAACTGGCCTTTACAGCAAGAATCTGATAAAAGCTATCAATACCTACGCTTGCTCGGCGCTGAGCTACTCATTCGGTATTATCTCTTGGACCACCACCGATTTAGCAGCCTTACAAAGAAAAATAAGGACGATGCTCACTAAACACAATAAACATCACCCCAAAAGCTCAATAGAACGGACCGATTTGTCCAACCGTATGACCCAGGAAATTGAAGGACTTCGAAAATATTTTCTGAGCAAGGCTGCTTCGTCAGAACTCCATCGAGTAGTTTGTGTTGCTGATACTTCTACACCGTTAAAGCTACAGCAGGACCACTTGGAAACCGTCGAACACTCTGCAGAAAGTAAAATGCAGAAACTGATTGGCAAACCTTTGCATGGGAGGCACCAGAACGAAGTCAACCATGATTACGTCGACATTTCTGCGTCGAACTACTGGTTGACTTCCGGAAGGTTGTTTCCTGAGACAGAGGGCTTCATGCTTGCCATCCAGGATCAGGTGATTCCAACAAGGAACTACATGAAATATATCGCCAAGGATGCCTCAGTGGCGGATGATAGCTATCGTTATGGCTGTGCGACACATGAAACTATCCAGCACATCACCGGGGGATGTCAGAAGTACAAAAATAGACATGATGCCGTTGCGAAGATTCTTCACCAAGAATTGGCACTAAAACACCAACTTCTAAGTTCGAAAAAGGTTTCTTATTACAATTACCATCCGGATGCTGTATTGGAAAATGAACATCACAAGCTCTATTGGGATCGCACGGTTCTCACAGACCGGAAAATAACCCACAATAGACCAGACCTCATATTGCTCAATAAGGATAAGGACACAGCACTTTTCATCGATGTGGCGATTCCAAATAATAACAATCTTCTAGATAGGCACGCTGAAAAAATTTCAAAGTACAGAGATCTCGAGGAGCAAACCAGGAGACAGTGGAAGCTGAAAGATGTCAAGACCATCCCTATTGTCATATCATCTACAGGCCTGATACCGAAGAAACTACTGGAGAACTTGAGGAAACTTCAGCTGGACGAAAATATCTCTAGAGTGATGCAGAAGGCGGTACTGCTGTGAACGGCGAGAACTGTACGCAAGTACATGGGAAATTCAGAGGAACACCGTCTGCTCCGACAGGAAGTGCGGACGGAGCAGGAATCCAACTTACAGCAGGGATCCGAGGAGCGACCTGAACCCGACCAACACCACGAGCCCGAAAACCTGGAAAGGGCTCCAACAGAGCTTAATCCTATTGATATCTGAGATATCTGGGATAAGTGAATTTTCCTCTGAAGAGGAGTGTGAAAGCCGCAAGGCTAAAGTCATAAAGCTCTGTTTTATAATAGGCAGTGATTTCTCTGAATTTCAGGATTTTCATAATTTTCAATAGAGAATTACTCAATTCTTTCGGAACGTTACTGTAACCATTTCTATACTTATATATCTGCAGTATTTTCTTCGATTGAGACCATTTCAAATTTTAACGTATGATTTCATAATTGTGATTCAAAATTTCCAACAATTATAAAATTTCAATTCTGACTTTATTCATTTTATTTACCTTTGGCATTCATAAGACTGTTTTTCCATTTAATGCTTGTCTACTTTGAGTAGTTGAACATCTACACGGTTCTTCAAAATTACATGCAGAATCAAAATAACCCAAAAACATTATTTCTCTTCAAGAATATTGATTTTTCGTGAGGTAATATGCTTTCGACGAATGAAATAGAATGTTCTCGAAACTCCAGGTAAAAACCTGATCGAAAGTTAATGCGTTTTCTCAAAATTCTGCATCCCTACTCTTTCACTAGATAACGTCATGTTCTGAAATTCTATTCAGTATAACTCTGTTCGCTCTTTTGAGAGGTTGAAAATCTCGGCGGATTCCTCAGTGTCTTCTCGATCATTGGCAAAATTGTGTGAATTTTTTCATTCAGAATACCGTATCGATAAAATTTGAAAATGAGGTTAACTAATGATTGGTACGAGAAGTTGATGTAAGTAGTGTATATTCAGCATGACTTCGAATTAATTAGTGTAGAAAAAGTTGTTAACATCAAAATATTTTTCATTCAATCAAGTCTCCAGAGAATTTCAGGTTTCTTATATTTCCCACTAATCAATTTTTGAATCTGTTTGAATAGCCACTCTAACCCCGTACTAATTCAATACATTTGCAGAATTGATATTCTTTCCGTTAAAAATATTTCTCCACTCATCCTATTGTTTCAAAATTGTGATTCAATATTTTCAACCCTTCAATAATCAATTATACTCTTTCCCCGTTTTGTTTGCGTCTTGAGATATGAAACAGGCTTATTTCTTTCATTTTTGTGGACTTTGAGTAGCAGAAAATCATTTCGGTTCTTCAAAATTACATGCATATTCAAAATAACAAATAATCATGATACCGTTTCGCGAGAATAGAATTTCAGCAAAGTATTATTCTTTTGAAAAATAGGATAGAATGTTGTCGAAATTCTAGATTAAATTTGCATTATTGATTTCCTTTTCAATTGAGAACCTTCCAAATCCTATCGTTCGGTTTCTCAATTGTGATTCAATATTTTCAATATTTCAATTATCTTTTTTCTTTTTGCTCTTAGAAATGAAAGTTTTTTTTTCATTCATTCTTGTGATATTTGAATGGTTAACATAATTGCAGTTTTTAGAAATTACATGAAGAATCGAAATAACAAATGATCATGATACAGTTTCACGAATTTAGACTTTTAGCAAAGTATTGTTCTTTTGAAAAATATGATAGAATATTCTCGAAATTCCAGGTAGAAACCTGACCGTTAGTTAATGCGTGCTCTCAAAATTCTGCATCCCTACTCTTTTAGTAGATAACGTTCTATTCAGTATAACACTGTTCGCTCTTTTGAGAAGTTGAAAATTTCGGCGTATTCCTTAGTGTCTTCTAGATCATTGGCAAAGTTTTGTGAATCTTTTCATTCAGAATACCGTATCGATAAAATTTGAAAATGATGTTAACTAATGATTGGTACGAGAAGTTGATGTAAGTAGTGTATATTCAGCATGACTTCGAATTAGTTAGTGTAGAAAAAGTTGTTAACATCAAAATATTTTTCATTCAATCAAGTCTCCAGAGAATTTCAGGTTTCTTATATTTCCCACTAATCAATTTTTGAATCTTTTTGAATAGCCACTCTAACCCCGTACTAATTCAATACATTTGCAGAATTGATATTCTTTCCGTTAAAAATATTTCTTCACTCATCCTATTGTTTCAAAATTGTGATTCAATATTTTCAACCCTTCAATAATCAATTATACTCTTTCCCCGTTTTGTTTGCGTCTTGAGATATGAAACAGGCTTATTTCTTTCATTTTTGTGGACTTTGAGTAGCAGAAAATCATTTCGGTTCTTCAAAATTACATGCATATTCAAAATAACAAATAATCATGATACCGTTTCGCGAGAATAGAATTTCAGCAAAGTATTATTCTTTTGAAAAATAGGAAAGAATGTTGTCGAAATTCTAGATTAAATTTGCATAATTGATTTCCTTTTCAATTGAGAATCTTCCAAAACCTATCGTTCGGTTTCTCAATTGTGATTCAATATTTTCAATATTTCAATTATCTTTTTTCTTTTTGCTCTTAGAAATGAAAGTTTTTTTTTCATTCATTCTTGTGATATTTGAATGGTTAACATAATTGCAGTTTTTAGAAATTACATTGAAGAATCGAAATAACAAATGATCATGATACAGTTTCACGAATTTAGACTTTTAGCAAAGTATTGTTCTTTTGAAAAATATGATAGAATGTTCTCGAAATTCCAGGTAGAAACCTGACCGTTAGTTAATGCGTGCTCTCAAAATTCTGCATCCCTACTCTTTTAGTAGATAACGTTCTATTCAGTATAACACTGTTCGCTCTTTTGAGAAGTTGAAAATTTCGGCGTATTCCTTAGTGTCTTCTAGATCATTGGCAAAGTTTTGTGAATCTTTTCATTCAGAATACCGTATCGATAAAATTTGAAAATGAAGTTAACTAATGATTGGTACGAGAAGCTGATGTAAGTAGTGTATATTCAGAATGACTTCGAATTAGTTAGTGTAGAAAAAGTTAATAACATCAAGATATTTTTCATTTAATCAAGTCTCCAGTGAATTTCAGGTTTCTTTTATTTCTCACTAATCAATTTTTAAATTTTTTTGAATAGCCACTCTAACCTCGTACTAATTCAATACATTTGCTGAATTGATTCTTTTCGTTGAAAATATTTCTCCACTCATCGCATGGTTTCAAAATTGTGATTCAATGTTTTCAACCCTTCAATAATCAAATAAACTGTTTCTTCCTTTTGTTTGGGTTTTGAAATATAAAACAGGCTTATTTCTTTCATTTTTGTGGACTTTGAGTAGCAGAAAATCATTTCGGTTCTTCAAAATTACATGCATATTCAAAATAACAAACAATCATGATACCGTTTCGCGAGAATAGAATTTTAGCAAAGTATTATTCTTTTGAAAAATAGGATAGAATTTACTCGAAATTCTAGGTTAAATTCGCATTATTGATTTCCTTTTCAATTGAGAACATTCCAAAACCTATCGTTCGGTTTCTCAATTGTGATTCAATATTTTCAATATTTCAATTATCTTTTTTTCTTTTTGCTTATCCAAATATAAATTTTTTTTTCATTCATTCTTTTGATCTTTGAATATTTAACATGATTTCAGTTTTTTAAAATTACATGAAGAATCGAAATAACAAATAATCATGATACAGTTTCACGAATATAGACTTTTAGCAAAATATCATTATTTCGAAAAAAAAAAGATAGAATGTTCTCGAAACTCCAGGTAGAAACCTGACCGATAGTTAATGAGTTTTCTCAAAATTCGGCATCCCTACTCTTTTAGTAGATAAAGTTCTATTCAGTATAACTCTGTTCGCTCTTTTGAGAAGTTGAAAATTTTGTCGAAATCCTTAGTGTCTTCTAGATCATTGACAAAGTTTTGTGAATTTTTTCATTCAGAATACCGTATCGATAAAATTCGAAAATGAAGTTAACTAATAATTGGTACAAGGAGTTGATGTAAGTAGTGTATATTCAGCATAACATCGAAATATTTTTCATTTAATCAAGTCTCCATTGAATTTCAGGTTTCTTATATTTCCCACTAATCACTTTTTAAATTTTTTTGAATAGCCACTCTAACCCCGTACTAATTCAATACATTTGCAGAATTGATATTCTTTTCGTTGAAAATATTTCTCCACTTATCGTATTGTTTCAAAATTTTGATTCGATATCTTCAACCCTTCAATAATCAAATAAACTGTTTCTTCTTTTTGTTTGCGTTTTGAAATATAAAACAGGCTTATTTCTTTCATTTTTGTGGACTTTGACTAGCAGAAAATCATTTCGGTTCCTCAAAATTACATGCATATTCAAAATAACAAATAATCATGATACCGTTTCGTGAGAATTACATTACATTACTTAGATTATAAACTTTTAGCAGAGTATTAATCTTTCGAAAAATAAGATAGAATGTTCTCGGAATTCTAGGTTGAATTTGCATAAACGATTTCCTTTTCAATTGAGAACATATCGAAACTTATCCTATGGTTTCTTAATTGTGATTAGATATTTTCAACTTATTCAATATTTCAATTATCACTTTCTTTTCTCTTTTGGCTCTTCCAAATATAATTTTTTTTCATTCATTCGTGTGAACTTTGAATGGTTTACATTTTTTTAGTTTTTCAAAATTACATGCAGAATCAAAATAGCCAAGGATCATTATACTGTTTCACGAATATGGATTTTTTGCGAAATATTATTGTTTTGAAAATAAGATGGAATATCTTTTAATTTCCCAGTTGAATTTGCAGTTTCGTATCTTTTGAACTAAGGAACATCTAAAAATCTCAAGGTATGGTTTCTCAATTGTGATTCAGTATTTTCAACTCATTCAATATTTCAATTATCACTTCCTCCTTTTGCTCTTCCAAATATGAATTTTTTTTTCATTCATTCTTGTGATCTTTGAATAGTTAACATAATTTTAGTTTCTCAAAATTACAAGCAGAATCAAAATAACAAATAATCATGTTACAGTTTCAGGAATTTAGACTTTTAGCAAAGTATTATTCTTTTGAAGAATATGATAGAATGTTCTTGAAATACCAGGTAGAAACCTGATCGATAGTTAATGCGTTCTCTCAATATTCTGCATCCCTACTTTTTTACTAAATAAAGTTCAGAAATTTTATTCAGTATAATTCTTCCGAATAAAAATTTTTTTTTCATTCATTCTTGTGAACTTTGAATAGTTAACATAATTTCTGGTTTTCGAAATGACATGCAGAATTAAAATAACCAAAAATCATTATACTGTTTCACAAATATATATATATATATATATATATATATATATATATATATATATATATATATATATATATATATATATATATATATATATATATATATATATATATATATATATATATATATATATATATATATATATATATATATATTTGTCCAATAGACGTTTCCAGTCCCGATACATTTCTAAGGCGACCTGAGACCCACATGATCCGAATGTTTTCTTCGAGTATATATGATGAAATAACGTTAATGAGAATTATAACTCGTTAGGCACACTTAGAGGGGAAAAGAATTCCTCCATTCAAAAAAGTAGCATAATCGATAATATTTTCCAAACCCGAGACACTGCACCTACTTTACAATCCCACATATACTCCAGCGGTAAATATGGCCAACGTTTACGATCCCGGCGCTGTTGCCAGTTTGACGGGACTGGAGCCGACAATTTCGATATATAAGATGACGCGAAAAATTAGGTGTTACGGTAGAAATTCATATATGTGTGAGTTTGTTGAGAAAGAAGTATTGTCTCAATATTCTCATGAAGCAAGTTCCTTTTTAACAGATTCTTCTCAAATTTTGATCCATTAATAACATAACCTTGAGAGGCCTGTATACATAAAATGATTGTAATAAAATATGAAAAATTAATTTTTAGCTTCCTTCTGAAATCTACAGGGGGGTTTCTGAAATTCTTGCAAGTACTCTATCATAAAAATGAAACAAAAATCAACATATACATTTTGTTTTTGTCAAATACTGTTGACAAAAATTGAGATCTAGAGAGCGAAATATGAATTATTTTAATATTCCAGAGCTAGACTCATCACACCTCATTCAATGTGTTCAGGTTTATCATATCATCCTGTATGTCGAATTGAAAATAATTGTTTCACTTTCCAAGAAGTCCGTGTCAAGCCCAGAATTCCTCCTCTAATGTATTTTCCAAAGTGAAATAAAAAACAGAAAAATCTAATTCATTCCTATAAATATCGCGTCAATGAATAGGTATGAGATGTGAAATATTCCATAACAAACTTTAACGACCAGAAGAATCGTAATAGCATTCTTCGATAGGTACAATCATTCATTAAGCGAAACACTGAAATGAAATAACACAAACAAAAATGAAAAAATTGACGTACTGACGTTCAAATTTCGTAAATATTATTTTGAAAGTTTTGCGACATGAGACCGTTTGTTTGCACACATCTGTCACGTTGAATTCTCCGATAAGATATAGCCTTCCGATCCATTTTGCCATTGTTTCTTAAGAGAACACAAAAATTCATCGACCAATTGAATGCATTCAACTCATGTTGAAAATGAGAAACCATGGTCGCATGGGGGTTTTCTATTTTCCATACATGGGTTGAGGGTCAACGTGTGCATGGTTGGCAGTCATGAGAGGTGAACTTTTCGGACGAGTAATATTTCCGAATCGCCTTAACGCGGAAGAATTCATTAGATTGATCCAAAGCATCTTGACAGACATTGGAGAAAATGTCTGGCTTCAAATGAATGGCTGCCCAGCTCATAATAGCCAGAATGTACGGGACTAAATAAATCAATATTTTGGGGTGCAATGGATTGGAAGGTACAGTCCGGTAAGATGGCCAACAAGAAGCCCCTACCTTACGCTTTTGGATTTTTATTTCTGGAACACCTTGAAAGAAAAAGTTATCACAATATTTTGAATAGAATCTACGTGGTGTTATTGAATTCTTTTCGTATACAAAGATTATCACACGTACGGAAAATTATAAAAGTCCGATGAAGTGTGTCAACTTCAGGATCTTCGCCGAAAAAAAAAAGAAATTTAATTTTTCCCTACTCTACCCTCTGCCGTCAATAGTCAAACGGTACTCGCAGATTCCTTTTGAATCGTCTCAGTCGTCACTGAAGATATTTAATTTTAGTTTATCGCAACAGCTGCGAAATAATTTACTAGTTAAGAGAAGTAAAAAATTTCAAGACATAGATGAGTTCCAGAAAATGTCAATTTATATGTCAAAATTTGAAAAATCATCATAGTCTTTTCTGTAATTATTGACATCCCAGTAGATTTTTAAAGTCGAGAGGCTAATAACAGCGTTTCTGGTGTTGAAACCTGAGGATGGGATGCGATTAGTCATCCCGAAACCGGTATTTCTTGTAGAATAAATTGGTGAGAGAAAATTTTTAGGTGTTTTGATTTATTTCGGTATATCATATCATCTGTTCATTTCAGCTCAAGCTAATTCAAATATATATGTATATTAAACTTATATTATATATCACATCACTCTGTAAATTAACTTGTACCTATAGGCGAAAACCAATCGTGTAACTGAAAGTCCTCTGAATCGATAATGATTTTTATGTGTATTTTTATAAATGATTAAATTGAAATTGGCTAATTCAATTCAGATCGTAACACTTGTCGATATACATATCGTCGGGTGGTATGCATCTGAATTTATCCTTATTATTGTATTCATTGCCTCCCCGTTTAGGCGTGATATTTCTTCATTATTAAATTGAAAGTTTGAGGAATACCCTTCCACCTCCTGAACTGAAAATTTCCAATTGTTAGTTCGGGATACTCGAGTAATTTCCAATATTTCTTCTCCATGATTCAAACAAAAATGAAGTTGCTGAAGAATACTTGTACCAGAGATAGAGTAGAATCTGATATTTATGAATTAAGTGAAAAAAAATGTTTCGCTCTCCTAAGAAATACGAGTAATTCTTCAAATCATTTAGGTAAATACTATGACCATGATAAAAACTTAACAAATCAACAAAGTTTATATGGAAACTTTTTGCTTTGTTGATACATATTGTGATCGGGAGATCAATTATTTCGATATTTCAGGACCGTACTCATTATAGTCTTCACTCAACTTGTTTAGGTTGAAAACATCACTTTTTATGTAGAATTGTATATGATTGTTTTTCCGTAACAAACAATATCAATCCTATTATGGTTTTATCGATGAAAAATTATTAATTATGGATGGAGGATTTTTCAGCAAAAAAATACCTCCTTTAGTGTGCTTTCAAATGGCATATGTATAAACTTTTATTCTTGCTGCATATCTACTGCCATAATATCATGGCTAACAAGATTACAACGAAAAATTCATAAAAAAATTTGATCTATTTTGAAGCTCTTCATGATTGAACATTATAGTAATTTTCCTGGAAATCGTGAATTTATCTGCGGAATCGAATAATCAAAATAACTCAAATGAATAAACCAAATTTTAATTATGTAGATTTTAAGAAAATATGTGAAGAAAAAATACTACTACTCAAAATAATTGCTCGAAATATCCACCGCCTTGTTCAATACATTTCACAAATCGCTATCGTACGTACACGTTTTATATTATGAAAATAAAGTTTTTCAAGAATATAAGGACTTTATACTGAAAAAAAAAACTGTGATAGGAGTAAAAATCTCCATTGCTTTTATATATTGATCCTCTGAAGAATTTCTGGAAAAGAGCTCCTGTCAAGTCAACCAAATATAACTACAATGATGGTCAGGAAATTCGTAAATTCGTAAACACGGCAGAGGGTCAAGTAGGGTGTGGTGAAAATACAATTTTTGTGCCTAGGATGCTAAACGTGCCAGTGCTCCTGAAATTAGGTCGACTCACTTAATCGGGCTTGTATAAGTTTCCATACGTGTGCTATTATAGTTTGTATACGAAAAGAATGCAATAACACCAATTCAATTCAAAATATTGTCATTGAATATTTCTCATGACGACTGTTCATCATATCGGGATCGTATAAGTTTTCAAATAGTACATTTGAGTTGTATAAATCGAAAAGATGACAAAATAAATTCTCAAGCTCTTCAACTGCAGCGTTGCCAAATTTTCGGACTAGATGCGTCGGTCAACTATGCGGATTATATACATCAAGTTCATGTCGCTCGAAGCGCCCTCGCACTGGCCAAACCCTGAAGTTTTCTGTATATAATAACGAGTATAACCGACTTTTCAGACCCACCTGAAAATTCACCCCCAGCATCCCCTAACCCCCCTTATAACGATTCTATGGTCGAACGTTACCAGACCCGGAGCCGGGTCTGACAACGTCACTTTTGGACTGAAAAGTCGGTCGAGTATACCGTTTTGGGTCTGTATATGCGGTCGAACAAATCTATATATATATATATATATATATATATATATATATATATTTTTTTTTTTCGCGAAATATCATTTTTTTGAATATAAGATGGAATGTCCTCTAAATTCCCAGTTGAATTTGCAGTTTTGTATCTCTTAAACTCAGAAACATCTAAAAAACTCAAGGTATGGTTGCATAATTGTGATTCAATATTTTCAACAATTCTAATATTCCAATCATCACATTCTTCATCTTGTTTGCTTTTCTAACTATAGAGCTGTTTTCAATAGGATACATTTAAAAACATATCATAATGTCTCATAGTTCTTATTCAATCTGAATGACTGACTCTCCTCTGAACACGAGTTTTTGGACTGCTGCTTGATATCGAACTAATTGATAACGGTAGTGATATAATGAAGTAGATCATGGATTACCACTTCGAGGTCAAAAAATAGACGAGATCCGATCAAGTTAGCGACACCGATGATGAAATTCGATTCTCGCTGAATTCCTTATTTTTGTGCCTATCTCCTTTTTACGTACATCAATTTTTTGTTGCTCTTTGTATTGTTTGGCAGTCATGTACCTGTTGAGCCTAATATTAACCCATTCGTTATTTACAGGGAACGCCGGCGGGAGCAGGAAAAACAGTTGAGAGCCAGGATGCAAGAAAATACGGGAGGTACACCACTAGTGCTTCCCCCCCTCTTCGGAAATCCAGTTAAGGTGAGCTTTGAACCATTTATTACATATTTTTACAAATAACCACTGATGTGCTTTCGAAAAGTTTATTGTGTTTTTCGATGAGTCCTATCAGTTTCAAGTACCCTTAGTGATATATTCCAGGGTGTTAGTATTATCACCTTCTAGGAAGAACTGCTCACATCAGGATAAAAACAGAAAGAGCTGTTGATGTATTTACCGTCTGATCTCTCACCTTCTTGAAATGTGACCCAGTCTCACAACGGCCCCTTATGAAATCATCTTTCCGTGCATATTTCAATACCCAATCGAAAGTGTATTTTTCAGAATGTCAAAACAAATGCCCACGTATTTCTCATGACCAATTTCCACACATTATATCGATCCATTTTCCACAAGCACGAAAGGTTCTGTGAAATGCAAAAAAAGAGATTCAGAACATCTTAGCGCCCATCAGATGGTATCCAATTTGAATATAAAATGGGCCTATGACCCACAATCCGGTATTGGGGATTCTTAAACGCACCTTTTTTAGTTTCGATCCGCCAGTCAGTATTTGTTCTATCATCTTTCCCTATAGATTAATCACAATATTTTAGAAGTGATATTTTATGTAGACATAATGATATGGATCTCTAAGCCCCAACATTATTTCCTGGAGTCCTCGCGTATAAATCCCCCCATTTTAATTTTTTCGACAACTTCGAAACTTTACAATATCATAACATCTTCGATAATGAAATGATAATTCAAAACTGTATGAGTCATTATAATTTTGAAAAATTATCCTAGTAGCCTTGCTTTAATCATCTTTCAACTGATCTCAATTTTTTTTAATTTTTCTCAGGTTCCTACAAATAAGAATGACCCGTTGGTGAAAAGAATTAACGGCGTACTGGGAGAGTATAGCAGGGCCAAGCATTTATTCGATGGGAAGAAGGTCTTGATCCAGCCTGGTTTCACCACTCTATATGCGGTGCAACCGAGAACACACATGCCACCCCATCAGCCAGCAAACAGGTAATTAAATGTAGAATTCACAAGACCCTTACTGACATTGAGATGTGTCTCAACAACGCTATTTTTCCAACTTATTTCAAATACTTGTCAGGATTGATCGGTAGAATGTCACTGCTTAATTTTTGTGACGAGCATTATGAAGATGTTATCCTTGACTTCAGTCAAGGAAGATTCAAATCATCTTGATGCACATTTTATCGTGCAACGCGTCATATCTCAATGTGCAGCCCTTTTTGAAATACCCAAACTTTTACTGAACTACTTTATATAAACAGAATACTAATCAATATTTTTCCTTGCAGACCAACTTCTGTTGAAGCCAGGCACGAGTTGATGAAGAAAAATAACCACCACCATCCTGGCTTTCATTTTATGCCCGAGAAGAAACCGATTCAACACAGGCCAGTCGACAGCAGGCCACACGAAAGCGGCCCTTTTCAGGGCCACCAGGTCAGGCAAATCAACAAAAACAACTACGAACATAGCGGAAACGGCGCATATCAACAAATGATGCGTCGTCCTATGGCCATGGGTCGTCCTACTGCTTATCGAATGACCCGTCCAGCCGGCCCCGTATCGAACCAACAAAGGCCCTTCGACATCAGACCCCACGAACGCGGCCCTTATCAGGGCCACAAGAATAGGCAAATTAACTACAACTATGCCGCCTACAAACAGAAAGTAAATGGTCTATCTCCACTAATAATGCGTCGTCCTATGACCATGGGTGATCCTAGTCATAATCAAGTGAGGCGTACAGCCGTTCCTGTACCGGTAAGTATGAAACACCAGTTCTTCTAAAAATTATGCCTCGCTGTGAAATACGAGCTGAAAGATTTTGGATTTATTTAAATTATTCTATTGCCTTCGTAATTCGACGTACAGCATGTATTATCCTCTCAGCATTTCCATCCAATAAACGTTCTGAGTGGTAAATAAGTGAACTCTTGTCAACTCCAGACTCTTTCAAAAATCGTAGTAAATTTCATTATCGAAACGAGGTATCCTTAATACTTACACATGATTTTTATTTTACAGGACAGAAAAACTCTACTTCACCAGAGTCCAGCTTCCTCGAACTTCGAAGTAGACAGGGCTCTGAAGGAAATGATCATTATGAAAGCAAAACTTTCGCCTATTGTTCCCATTTCGGGGTTGGATATTAACAAAAAAAAATTTATCTTCCATCATCCTAAGGCAACGGTGAGTTTGATAAGATATTTTTTTCCTATTTCAATCCTACATTTTTTTCATATTGATAGGGAGAAAAAGAAACCACACATCGATCAACACTAATTCCTTTTTTCAATTTCAGCTATCAGAGATGCCCCTTTGTAAAGGTTCCTCTACCCCGAGTAAGTACAAATAATTTATCTCCACATTTACGCTCCCAACATTCAACTCATCTGAGAAACTAAAATTTCTTTCGAAACCAAATTTCTCTGATTTGTCTTTGCAATGAAATTTCAACGTATACACACAGACTTCATTTCAAATCTTGAGTCAAAATTCAGGGACGTCGAACGGAACATGAAAATCGCCAATCACGTGATAAAATTGAAATACAATATCACAGGAAGCCTGAATGGAAATCCGCGAACGGGCAGTTTTCAGCCGATGTGATGGTTCTAAATAACCTGATTTTCATTCGAAAACTTGTTCGTTTTCACTTGCGAAAATTTTAGGGAATTCGATTTTTTGGCGGGGTCTTTCAGTTTGTTGAAACTTTTTGTTTCGTTAAGGTCCATTTTTTCATATATGATGAGATTTTAAGGAATCTAAACTACTGAATTTCTTTATCATTTGGCCGACGTTTCGGACATTATTCAGCTTTTTCTCAAGGCTACAATGTAAATTGATATGAAATGTATTGTCGAAGTATTGCACATAATGCTGCTCAGAACTTTAACTAGGAAAACTTCTGATCACCTATGAGGTAATTGGTTGCGAGAATAGATCTAGACCTTGCTGGCTTTCACCAAAATTCGAAATTTGTATCTAGTAACCATTATTTTTCCTTTTCAGAACAGAATGAAAAACTTTCCGATCAAACCTTGCACAACATCTCTGGGACATCAGCGTAAGTAACTCTCCGTCAAACGCTTTCGAACCGCATTCCAAACCGTAGATTCGCATTCAACTAATCCTTAATTTCTCCTCCAGCGATCTCAGAATACAATTGGCGTTGTCCGATATCAGCGACGACGAGGAATAAGACCATTCTGTAGTGAAAAGAACGCTGTCTAACATAACGGCGATACCACCCGCCAATCACATGGACGTCATCCCGCAAATCCTGAAGGACTATCTTGAGAGAGTCAGCGCCCAAAGCAGCAGATTTTTCAGTGCCCATACTCTGTTATAATTATTCAAATAAATAAATAAGCCAAAAATTATATTTTTTCATTCTTGAAACCATCTAACAATTCAAATTTTCAAAAAAATAAAATAGCGATTATGTTAATTTCATAACAAATATTTTTATGAAGTATGTTCACAACAGAAAATAACTGAAAATTTTTGTTTTTGAAAAATAAGTACCCGCTCAGTGAGATAATTTTCCTTTTTTGTATTCAATCAACTTGTTCACTTCCTCGAAATCAACACTTCCCGTAAGTTCATTTTCTATAAAAGAGCGTACCGAAGAATTATTTGGAGTATTCTTGAATTTTTTCGGAACCTTTCTCTTACCTCTTTCTCTTTCAATACATTCGCAGGAATAATTTCTTTTATTAAAACCATTTCTCCACTCATCGTATGGTTTCAAAATTTTGATATAATAATTTCAACTCTTTCAGTATTTTAACTGAGGTTACTTTATTTGAGGTTGCTCAAAACACCTCTTTAAATGGAGAATATTCTCGAATCAAATATATAACGTTGAAACGGATTAATTGGGTTATGCACGAGAGTTACATATATAGCATCATTGATTTTTTATAGAACTTTCTGAGCTCTACAAAAGAGGAGTTGATAATTTTTCTTTATCTCTCATATCGTCTATCTGAGCTGAATTTGCATTATCGATTCTGTTTTCAATTGTAGTGATATAATTAATAATATAAAACAAAAAAATAAATATCATAGACTATATAAGAGGCATTTACTAAGTTGTTACTATGAAAGATTCAATGAATTAAGATCCAAAATTAAAAAAGATATTAGAACTGCTTATAAAAATATTTGATGAATGTAGAAGTAGAACTTCAAGAAAACCCTAAAAAGTTTTGGAATTTTATCAATAACAAAAAAGATATCACTAGGATACCAGGTGAGATGGAGTATGGGGGTGAAATCTTATCAGACGGTTCACAAATAGTAAATGCATTTGCAGATCACTTCTCTAAAAATTATACAAGGCAGGAACCGGGTTGTTTAGATAATGTTTGCAATGCTGATCGTGGTGGGTTTTTCCATATAAGTCAGATAACTGTGGAAGATATTGAAGAGGCTATTCAAAATTTGAAACCAAAAAAAAGTATGGGTCCTGATAATTTACCGGCATGTGTAATTAGGCAGTGTGCAGATATTTTTGCGAAACCATTTTTCATATTATTTAATTTATCCTTGAAAACAGCTAGTTTTCCGACATGTCTTAAAACAGCCTTCATATGCCCAGTATATAAAACGGGTGAAAAAGAAAAAATAGTGAATTACCGGCCTATTTCTATCATTTCAAATATTGCAAAAGTGTTTGAATCGGTCTTATATAAATATATTATGTTTCACGTGAAGAACAAAATCCCAGTTCAACAGCATGGTTTCACTGCTGGTAGGTCTACATCATCAAACTTGATCGAGTTTGTTGAATATTCCTTGAATGCCTTTTCTAATCATTCTCAAGTAGATGTGCTTTATCTGGATGCAGTTAAAGCCTTCGATAGGGTACCCCATGACATTATATTGTTTAAGCTTCTGCATATACACAATTTTTCACCTCATTTGGTTTCTTTTTTTGGTTCTTATTTGGGTGGGAGAACTCAGTGTGTGAGGATAAATCAATTTTTTTCTGAAAACTTCGAAGCCACATCAGGGGTACCACAGGGTTCAAACCTTGGGCCCTTGTTGTTCCTTCTTTATATCAATGATATTGTTGATGTTGTGACTTTCTCTGAGATGAGTCTCTATGCTGATGATGTGAAGTTATATAGGATTATTAGAAATCCTAATGATGCAGAGGAACTGAGGTCTGATTTGGATAGGGTTGTGGCCTGGGCTAAAAGAAATAAACTGACATTTAACAGTGCGAAATGTTATCTTGTAACATTTTCTAGAAAAAAGGTGGACCTTATCTATAATTATGCTGTGGACGGTGATCCCTTGACTAGACTCGAGAAAATCAAAGATTTAGGTGTATCATTTGATAGATCTTTAACCTTTAATGATCATATTGATGAAGTAGTTATAAATTCTTATAAGATGCTTGGGTTCATTTTGAGGAACACTAGAGAGTTCACAAACTTTAGAACATTAAAAATCCTATTTGATTCATATGTTATATCTAGACTTGAGTATTGTTCGGTTGTTTGGAATCCTAGTTATTTGTGTCAACAAAGAAAGATTGAAGGTGTAATCAAGAAATTTCTTAATAATGTTAACTTTATATTACGTAAGAGTAAAAATAGTTTTAACAATAATTTAAAAAATTATAATTTAATAACACTAGAAAATAGAAGATTTATTGCTGAAATAGTTTACCTACATAAAACTATCACAAATGAAAATACTGACAGTGCTACACTTGATAAATTACTTTTCTCAGTACCGAGGATTAATGTGAGATCTCATTCTACATTCTATTTACCTTGCCCTAGAACAAATTATATGAAATTTTCTCCAATACATTCAATGTATGACGACACGTCCTTCTTGATAACAGCATCAAGCTTACGGGAACTAAAGAGTAGATGCGAGATGTTGGTAGAGTATTTTTCGGACTGGTGCCGGAAAAATTCTCTGATACTGAACGTTGATAAGACAAATCTAGTTCACTTTCAGATACGCGAATCTGTTGAAAAGTTGGTTCTTGATCTTCCTCTGGGAAGATTAGAATCTTCTGAGTGTGTGAAGTTTTTGGGCCTGAAGGTTGACAAAAATTTAAATTGGCAGAGTCATACCGAGTCTGTCTGCAAAAAGCTCAGCAGTGCCTTTTTTGCACTGAAACGTTTAAAAAATATATTTCCGCCAGGTGTGTTGATTAGTATATATTACTCAATGGCATTCTCACATATGAATTACAACGTCATTCTATGGGGAGGGTCACCAGGCGGTAGGGAGGTTTTTATTGCTCAGAAGAGAATAATTCGACTGATCTTCGGTCTCAAACCCCAGGAGTCCTGCAAGCCAATGTTTTTGGAACATAGAATAATGAGCTTTCCATGTATTTATATCTTAAGATCTTTATTACATATTCACAACAATACTCAGTCTCTCATGAAATGCTCTCAATATCATGAATATAATACAAGGCATAAGAACACTATCTCAATCCCTGTGCATAGAACATCAAAATTTGAGAATTCCTATGTATAGTGGAATTAAACTTTATAACAATCTGCCAAATAGGCTAAAAAATTTAGAATACTATAGATTTAAGAGGGAACTCAAGGAGCTTCTGCTGGAGAAATGTTTCTACAGCAAAAGTGAATTTTTGAGCTCTGTTATTGAATGAAATATATTGTTTTTCTTTTCTTTTGGTTGTAAAATGACTTGTCCTATACATGAACCATGTCTCAAAGGATTAAATAAAATTATTATTATTATTATTATTATTAATGTGTGATAAGTACAATAGGGTTCAGGATGTATGTGATTTGTTTTCGCACTCAACATCTCAAATAAAGCGAAAACTGTATGACTACTTCTATGATTCAATAATTGCAACTTGAGAGTTCAAACTTGATTTCAATTTTTTTTTTTTTTGTTTCATTCTTTTGTTGATGATTTCAATTATGTATTGTATATTCAAGAACCGTAATGGTTAAAATTGAATCGGATTGATAATTATTAGTGTACAATTGTTATTAGTAATAGCCGACTCAAGAATCGGAAACTAGAATACTTGTATTGTGGAATCTGTATGAGTTGTATCAATAAATAAATAAATAAATTGAGAACATTTCAAAACTTATCGTATGGTTTTATAGTCCTGATTCAATATTTTCAACTCTTTCCATATTTGAATGATCGCTTTATTCTTTCTGTTTGCTCTTCTGAATTCAAATCAATATAAAAAATGTTAATAATAATAATACAAATAATATAATCGTCAGGGCATGTCTGGAGCCGGCGCTGGACATGACAGCATGCGGGACGTCGGTGGCAGGATGTTGAGGAAGCGGGCTCCTGCTGCAGAAGAAGCTACAGCTCCAAAGCAACAACAGCAACCAACGAGTCCAATTCAATTGCCGACTCGAACCGCTGAAGGTGCTGCGCAGGATATTCAGCCAGTGCTTACCCAAGCGGGGTTAGTTAGAAAGCGCATGAAGTGGACAACGTCCATGAATGAAACTATTGTGCGCATATATAACTCCATCACGGGACTAGGGCAGAACACGAACAGCTATAGGAAAAGGCTCCATGAGGAATTCTGCAACGCCTACCCAAATATAAATGTCACTGAACAACGGGTGGCAGACCAGTACCGCGTAATTCTGAGAAATGAACTAATACCAATGGCCAGAATCGACGCAATTAAACAAGAACTTCAGCGTCCGCCAGTAACAGAGAGCGACACCAACATCTCTGATGAGATTCACATGCCTGGGCAACAACAGCCAGAAGAAATTGACGCTGAAAGTCCATCTTGCAACCCAAGTGAGGCAGAACACCAGGACGATAGGGAAGAGCTCCACCGACAAATTGACTCTGAGATGAGGAGATATTTTGCCGAATTGGAAGGAACAGATCCTCTTCATCGAATAGCACCTCCCCGACTCAATACATCCAAGAATATGTCACTCATAATCGACATCTTGAATAAGGACGTTTTACCTGAGTACCTACAGAATGGCAGTTCATTGGAATATCTTCATCTAGTTTTTTACTGTGCAGCGCTAACGACGGCTAAAATCATAGGGGCAAAAATTCGCCGAACGAACAACGATGGTCCAAAATTACACAAATTATATGCGCCACCATGGCAGAAACGTCTTCAACACAAAACAGAGAGACTAATAAGAGACATTGGACGACTGACGGAGTACGTGAACGGAAATCGCGGAAGGAAGGTTGTGAAAGCTGCCAAAGAAATCATGGATAGAAACAGAACACACACAGAACGAGAGACTGAGAATGCTTCAGCTCACCACTGCCTCGACACTCTGAAGCAAAAGCTAAGTCTGTATGCAGAACGCCTGAGAAGATATAAAAGCAATTATAGCCGGAAAAGAGACAACAATTCATTCGAAAAGTCGGAAGAAACTTTCTACCGGTCACTCACATCGTCTGATGGAGAAAATGGAAAGTTACCACCAAAAGAAGCCATTGAACAATTCTGGACCCAACAATTATCAACGAAACCTCAGTTCAATGGAGATACCGGATGAATAGAAGATGAAAAGTCTGAAGCTGTTAAATATGAGCCGATACAACATGACATAATCACAATTGAAGAAGTAAAATCAGCTATCAGAGGACTACGCAACTGGAAAACACCTGGGCCTGATGGATTACAGAACTTCTGTATCAAGAAACTTTGGATCATGCATGACAAATTGACCTCCGCAATAAATGATGTCATTGAAAATCCTGAAAGAATGCCAATATTCCTTACACATGGCACAACGTACCTGTTACCTAAAGGCCAAAGGAATACAGAAGACCCATCCAAATACCGACCAATCACATGTCTTCCAACGATGTACAAATTAATCACATCGTGCATTTCAAATCGAATTCACAACCATTGCGAAAGGAATAACATCATCGCCATGCAACAAAAAGGATGCACCAAAGAGAGCAGAGGGTGCAAAAAACAGCTAATAATTGATTCAGTTATCGGCAATCAAGCGTTCTCCAAGCGAAGGAATCTTTACGCTGCGTACATAGACTACAAGAAAGCATTCGATTCCATACCTCACGAATGGCTCTTGACTATCTTGAATATTTACAAGGTGGATCCCAATATTGTTAAGTTCCTGAAAAACGCTATGTCAACCTGGCGTACTAGTCTTCAAATGAAAGCCTCAGATGGCTCCATTACGACAGGACCTATTCCAATAAGACGCGGAATTTTCCAAGGGGATTCGCTGAGCCCTCTGTGGTTCTGCATGGCTCTGAATCCCTTGTCTCATAGATTGAACTCTACGGACTACGGATTTGCCATCAAAAGCGGCAGTAGAACTATGATGAAACTGAATCATCTCCTTTACATGGACGATTTGAAACTCTTCGCATCTACCAAAAAACAAATGCAACAGATGCTGAAAATGGTGGAAGGATTTTCGGAAGACATCAAAATGAAGTTTGGATTAGAAAAATGTCGACTGCTCAACATAACGAGATGGAAAATAGAAGATGGTACGTTCAAACTCAGAGAAGGTGCAGAAATTGAAGCATTGAAGGAAGGAGACACATACAAGTATCTGGGCATAAAATAGGCAAGAAAAATCAATCAGATCCAGATGAAGAAAGAACTAACGGAGGAGTTCACCCGAAGATTGAGAAGGATAATGAGAACTGGCCTTTACAGCAAGAATCTGATAAAAGCTATCAATACCTACGCTTGCTCGGCGCTGAGCTACTCATTCGGTATCATCTCTTGGACCACCACCGATTTAGCAGCCTTAAAAAGAAAAATAAGGACGATGCTCACTAAACACAATAAACATCACCCCAAAAGCTCAATAGAACGGACCGAGCTGCCACGACATCTTGGGGGTAGAGGAATTGTTGATTTGTCCAACCGTATGACCCAGGAAATTGAAGGACTTCGAAAATATTTTCTGAGCAAGGCTGCTTCGTCAGAACTCCATCGAGTAGTTTGTGTTGCTGATACTTCTACACCGTTAAAGCTACAGCAGGACCACTTGGAAACCGTCGAACACTCTGCAGAAAGTAAAATGCAGAAACTGATTGGCAAACCTTTGCATGGGAGGCACCAGAACGAGGTCAACCATGATTACGTCGACATTTCTGCGTCGAACTACTGGTTGACTTCCGGAAGGTTGTTTCCTGAGACAGAGGGCTTCATGCTTGCCATCCAGGATCAGGTGATTCCAACAAGGAACTACATGAAATATATCGCCAAGGATGCCTCAGTGGCGGATGATAGCTATCGTTATGGCTGTGCGACACATGAAACTATCCAGCACATCACCGGGGGATGTCAGAAGTTCGCGGGCACGGAGTACAAAAATAGACATGATGCCGTTGCGAAGATTCTTCACCAAGAATTGGCACTAAAACACCAACTTCTAAGTTCGAAAAAGGTTTCTTATTACAATTACCATCCGGATGCTGTATTGGAAAATGAACATCACAAGCTCTATTGGGATCGCACGGTTCTCACAGACCGGAAAATAACCCACAATAGATCAGACCTCATATTGCTCAATAAGGATGAGGACACAGCACTTTTCATCGATGTGGCGATTCCAAATAATAACAATCTTCTAGATAGGCACGCTGAAAAAATTTCAAAGTACAGAGATCTCGAGGAGCAAACCAGGAGACAGTGGAAGCTGAAAGATGTCAAGACCATCCCTATTGTCATATCATCTACAGGCCTGATACCGAAGAAACTACTGGAGAACTTGAGGAAACTTCAGCTGGACGAAAATATCTCTAGAGTGATGCAGAAGGCGGTACTGCTGGGAACGGCGAGAACTGTACGCAAGTACATGGGAAATTCAGAGGAACACCGTCTGCTCCGACAGGAAGTGCGGACGGAGCAGGAATCCAACTTACAGCAGGGATCCGAGGAGCGACCTAAACCCGACCAACACCACGAGCCCGAAAACCTGGAAAGGGCTCCAACAGAGCTTAATCCTATTGATATCTGAGATATCTGGGATAAGTGAATTTTCCTCTGAAGAGGAGTGTGAAAGCCGCAAGGCTAAAGTCATAAAGCTCTGTTTTATAATAGGCAGTGATTTCTCTGAATTTCAGGATTTTCATAATTTTCAATAGAGAATTACTCAATTTTTTCGGAACGTTACTGTAACCATTTCTATACTTATATATCTGCAGTATTTTCTTCGATTGAGACCATTTCAAATTTTAACGTATGATTTCATAATTGTGATTCAAAATTTCCAACAATTATAAAATTTCAATTCTGACTTTATTCATTTTATTTACCTTTGGCATTCATGAGACTGTTTTTCCATTTAATGCTTGTGGACTTTGAGTAGTTGAACATCTACACGGTTCTTCAAAATTACATGCAGAATCAAAATAACCCAAAAACATTATTCCTCTTCAAGAATATTGATTTTTCGTGAGGTAATATGCTTTCGACGAATGAAATAGAATGTTCTCGAAACTCCAGGTAAAAACCTGATCGAAAGTTAATGCGTTTTCTCGAAATTCTGCATCCCTACTCTTTCACTAGATAACGTCATGTTCTGAAATTCTATTCAGTATAACTCTGTTCGCTCTTTTGAGAGGTTGAAAATCTCGGCGAATTCCTCAGTGTCTTCTCGATCATTGGCAAAATTGTGTGAACTTTTTCATTCAGAATACCGTATCGATAAAATTTGAAAATGAGGTTAACTAATGATTGGTACGAGAAGTTGATGTAAGTAGTGTATATTCAGCATGACTTCGAATTAGTTAGTGTAGAAAAAGTTGTTAACATCAAAATATTTTTCATTCAATCAAGTCTCCAGAGAATTTCAGGTTTCTTATATTTCCCACTAATCAATTTTTGAATCTTTTTGAATAGCCACTCTAACCCCGTACTAATTCAATACATTTGCAGAATTGATATTCTTTCCGTTAAAAATATTTCTCCACTCATCCTATTGTTTCAAAATTGTGATTCAATATTTTCAACCCTTCAATAATCAATTATACTCTTTCCCCGTTTTGTTTGCGTCTTGAGATATAAAACAGGCTTATTTCTTTCATTTATGTGGACTTTGAGTAGCAGAAAATCATTTCGGTTCTTCAAAATTACATGCATATTCAAAATAACAAATAATCATGATACCGTTTCGCGAGAATAGAATTTCAGCAAAGTATTATTCTTTTGAAAAATAGGAAAGAATGTTGTCGAAATTCTAGATTAAATTTGCATAATTGATTTCCTTTTCAATTGAGAATCTTCCAAAACCTATCGTTCGGTTTCTCAATTGTGATTCAATATTTCAATTATCTTTTTTCTTTTTGCTCTCAGAAATGAAAGTTTTTTTTCATTCATTCTTGTGATATTTGAATGGTTAACATAATTGCAGTTTTTAGAAATTACATGAAGAATCGAAATAACAAATGATCATGATACAGTTTCACGAATTCAGACTTTTAGCAAAGTATTGTTCTTTTGAAAAATATGATAGAATGTTCTCGAAATTCCAGGTAGAAACCTGACCGTT
Organism: Coccinella septempunctata; assembly: GCF_907165205.1. NCBI lineage: Eukaryota > Metazoa > Arthropoda > Insecta > Coleoptera > Coccinellidae > Coccinella > Coccinella septempunctata. The sequence goes on from NC_058196.1 coordinate 4,590,577, forward strand.
AGTTAATGCGTTTTCTCAAAATTCTGCATCCCTACTCTTTCACTAGATAACGTCATGTTCTGAAATTCTATTCAGTATAACTCTGTTCGCTCTTTTGAGAGGTTGAAAATCTCGGCGAATTCCTCAGTGTCTTCTCGATCATTGGCAAAATTGTGTGAATTTTTTCATTCAGAATATCGTATCGATAAAATTTGAAAATGATGTTAACTAATGATTGGTACGAGAAGTTGATGTAAGTAGTGTATATTCAGCATGACTTCGAATTAGTTAGTGTAGAAAAAGTTGTTAACATCAAAATATTTTTCATTCAATCAAGTCTCCAGAGAATTTCAGGTTTCTTATATTTCCCACTAATCAATTTTTGAATCTTTTTGAATAGCCACTCTAACCCCGTACTAATTCAATACATTTGCAGAATTGATATTCTTTCCGTTAAAAATATTTCTCCACTCATCCTATTGTTTCAAAATTGTGATTCAATATTTTCAACCCTTCAATAATCAATTATACTCTTTCCCCGTTTTGTTTGCGTCTTGAGATATGAAACAGGCTTATTTCTTTCATTTTTGTGGACTTTGAGTGGCAGAAAATCATTTCGGTTCTTCAAAATTACATGCATATTCAAAATAACAAATAATCATGATACCGTTTCGCGAGAATAGAATTTCAGCAAAGTATTATTCTTTTGAAAAATAGGAAAGAATGTTGTCGAAATTCTAGATTAAATTTGCATAATTGATTTCCTTTTCAATCGAGAATCTTCCAAAACCTATCGTTCGGTTTCTCAATTGTGATTCAATATCTTCAATATTTCAATTATCTTTTTTCTTTTTGCTCTTAGAAATGAAAGTTTTTTTTTCATTCATTCTTGTGATATTTGAATGGTTAACATAATTGCAGTTTTTAGAAATTACATGAAGAATCGAAATAACAAATGATCATGATACAGTTTCACGAATTTAGACTTTTAGCAAAGTATTGTTCTTTTGAAAAATATAATAGAATGTTCTCGAAATTCTAGGTAGAAACCTGACCGTTAGTTAATGCGTGCTCTCAAAATTCTGCATCCCTACTCTTTTAGTAGATAACGTTCTATTCAGTATAACACTGTTCGCTCTTTTGAGAAGTTGAAAATTTCGGCGTATTCCTTAGTGTCTTCTAGATCATTGGCAAAGTTTTGTGAATCTTTTCATTCAGAATACCGTATCGATAAAATTTGAAAATGAGGTTAACTAATGATTGGTACGAGAAGTTGATGTAAGTAGTGTATATTCAGCATGACTTCGAATTAGTTAGTGTAGAAAAAGTTGTTAACATCAAAATATTTTTCATTCAATCAAGTCTCCAGAGAATTTCAGGTTTCTTATATTTCCCACTAATCAATTTTTGAATCTTTTTGAATAGCCACTCTAACCCCGTACTAATTCAATACATTTGCAGAATTGATATTCTTTCCGTTAAAAATATTTCTCCACTCATCCTATTGTTTCAAAATTGTGATTCAATATTTTCAACCCTTCAATAATCAATTATACTCTTTCCCCGTTTTGTTTGCGTCTTGAGATATAAAACAGGCTTATTTCTTTCATTTATGTGGACTTTGAGTAGCAGAAAATCATTTCGGTTCTTCAAAATTACATGCATATTCAAAATAACAAATAATCATGATACCGTTTCGCGAGAATAGAATTTCAGCAAAGTATTATTCTTTTGAAAAATAGGAAAGAATGTTGTCGAAATTCTAGATTAAATTTGCATAATTGATTTCCTTTTCAATTGAGAATCTTCCAAAACTTATCGTTCGGTTTCTCAATTGTGATTCAATATTTTCAATATTTCAATTATCTTTTTTCTTTTTGCTCTTAGAAATGAAAGTTTTTTTTTCATTCATTCTTGTGATATTTGAATTGTTAACATAATTGCAGTTTTTAGAAATTACATGAAGAATCGAAATAACAAATGATCATGATACAGTATCACGAATTTAGACTTTTAGCAAAGTATTGTTCTTTTGAAAAATATGATAGAATGTTCTCGAAATTCCAGGTAGAAACCTGACCGTTAGTTAATGCGTGCTCTCAAAATTCTGCATCCCTACTCTTTTAGTAGATAACGTTCTATTCAGTATAACACTGTTCGCTCTTTTGAGAAGTTGAAAATTTCGGCGTATTCCTTATTGTCTTCTAGATCATTGGCAAAGTTTTGTGAATCTTTTCATTCAGAATACCGTATCGATAAAATTTGAAAATGAAGTTAACTAATGATTGGTACGAGAAGCTGATGTAAGTACTGTATATTCAGAATGACTTCGAATTAGTTAGTGTAGAAAAAGTTAATAACATCAAGATATTTTTCATTTAATCAAGTCTCCAGTGAATTTCAGGTTTCTTATATTTCTCACTAATCAATTTTTAAATTTTTTTGAATAGCCACTCTAACCTCGTACTAATTCAATACATTTGCTGAATTGATTCTTTTCGTTGAAAATATTTCTCCACTCATCGCATGGTTTCAAAATTGTGATTCAATGTTTTCAACCCTTCAATAATCAAATAAACTGTTTCTTCCTTTTGTTTGGGTTTTGAAATATAAAACAGGCTTATTTCTTTCATTTTTGTGGACTTTGACTAGCAGAAAATCATTTCGGTTCTTCAAAATTACATGCATATTCAAAATAACAAACAATCATGATACCGTTTCGCGAGAATAGAATTTTAGCAAAGTATTATTCTTTTGAAAAATAGGATAGAATTTACTCGAAATTCTAGGTTAAATTTGCATTATTGATTTCCTTTTCAATTGAGAACATTCCAAAACCTATCGTTCGGTTTCTCAATTGTGATTCAATATTTCAATTATCTTTTTTTCTTTTTGCTTATCCAAATATAAATTTTTTTTTCATTCATTCTTTTGATCTTTGAATATTTAACATGATTTCAGTTTCTTAAAATTACATGAAGAATCGAAATAACAAATAATCATGATACAGTTTCACGAATATAGACTTCTAGCAAAATATCATTATTTCGAAAAAAAAAAGATAGAATGTTCTCGAAACTCCAGGTAGAAACCTGACCGATAGTTAATGAGTTTTCTCAAAATTCGGCATCCCTACTCTTTTAGTAGATAAAGTTCTATTCAGTATAACTCTGTTCGCTCTTTTGAGAAGTTGAAAATTCTGGCGAAATCCTTAGTGTCTTCTAGATCATTGACAAAGTTTTGTGAATTTTTTCATTCAGAATACCGTATCGATAAAATTCGAAAATGAAGTTAACTAATAATTGGTACAAGGAGTTGATGTAAGTAGTGTATATTCAGCATAACATCGAAATATTTTTCATTTAATCAAGTCTCCATTGAATTTCAGGTTTCTTATATTTCCCACTAATCACTTTTTAAATTTTTTTGAATAGCCACTCTAACCCCGTACTAATTCAATACATTTGCAGAATTGATATTCTTTTCGTTGAAAATATTTCTCCACTTATCGTATTGTTTCAAAATTTTGATTCGATATTTTCAACCCTTCAATAATCAAATAAACTGTTTCTTCTTTTTGTTTGCGTTTTGAAATATAAAACAGGCTTATTTCTTTCATTTTTGTGGACTTTGACTAGCAGAAAATCATTTCGGTTCCTCAAAATTACATGCATATTCAAAATAACAAATAATCATGATACCGTTTCGTGAGAATTACATTACATTACTTAGATTATAAACTTTTAGCAGAGTATGAATCTTTCGAAAAATAAGATAGAATGTTCTCGGAATTCTAGGTTGAATTTGCATAAACGATTTCCTTTTCAATTGAGAACATATCGAAACTTATCCTATGGTTTCTTAATTGTGATTAGATATTTTCAACTTATTCAATATTTCAATTATCACTTTCTTTTCTCTTTTGGCTCTTCCAAATATAATTTTTTTTCATTCATTCGTGTGAACTTTGAATGGTTTACATTTTTTTAGTTTTTCAAAATTACATGCAGAATCAAAATAGCCAAGGATCATTATACTGTTTCACGAATATGGATTTTTTGAGAAATATTATTGTTTTGAAAATAAGAAGGAATATCTTTTAATTTCCCAGTTGAATTTGCAGTTTCGTATCTTTTGAACTAAGGAACATCTAAAAATCTCAAGGTATGGTTTCTCAATTGTGATTCAGTATTTTCAACTCATTCAATATTTCAATTATCACTTCCTCCTTTTGCTCTTCCAAATATGAATTTTTTTTTCATTCATTCTTGTGATCTTTGAATAGTTAACATAATTTTAGTTTCTCAAAATTACAAGCAGAATCAAAATAACAAATAATCATGTTACAGTTTCACGAATTTAGACTTTTAGCAAAGTATTATTCTTTTGAAGAATATGATAGAATGTTCTTGAAATTCCAGGTAGAAACCTGATCGATAGTTAATGCGTTCTCTCAATATTCTGCATCCCTACTTTTCTACTAAATAAAGTTCAGAAATTTTATTCAGTATAATTCTTCCGAATAAAAATTTTTTTTCATTCATTCTTGTGAACTTTGAATAGTTAACATAATTTCTGGTTTTCGAAATGACATGCAGAATTAAAATAACCAAAAATCATTATACTGTTTCACAAATATATATTTTTCGCGAAATATCATTTTTTTGAATATAAGATGGAATGTCCTCTAAATTCCCAGTTGAATTTGCAGTTTTGTATCTCTTAAACTCAGAAACATCTAAAAAACTCAAGGTATGGTTGCATAATTGTGATTCAATATTTTCAACAATTCTGATATTCCAATCATCACATTCTTCATCTTGTTTGCTTTTCTAACTATAGAGCTGTTTTCAATAGGATACATTTAAAAACATATTATAATGTCTCATAGTTCTTATTCAATCTGAATGACTGACTCTCCTCTGAACACGAGTTTTTGGACTGCTGCTTGATATCGAACTAATTGATAACGGTAGTGATATAATGAAGTAGATCATGGATTACCACTTCGAGGTCAAAAAATAGACGAGATCCGATCAAGTTTGCGACACCGATGATGAAATTCGATTCTCGCTGAATTCCTTATTTTTGTGCCTATCTCCTTTTTACGTACATCAATTTTTTGTTGCTCTTTGTATTGTTTGGCAGTCATGTACCTGTTGAGCCTAATATTAACCCATTCGTTATTTACAGGGAACGCCGGCGGGAGCAGGAAAAACAGTTGAGAGCCAGGATGCAAGAAAATACGGGAGGTACACCACTAGTGCTTCCCCCCCTCTTCGGAAATCCAGTTAAGGTGAGCTTTGAACCATTTATTACATATTTTTACAACTAACCACTGATGTGCTTTCGAAAAGTTTATTGTGTTTTTCGATGAGTCCTATCAGTTTCAAGTACCCTTAGTGATATATTCCAGGGTGTTAGTATTATCACCTTCTAGGAAGAACTGCTCACATCAGGATAAAAACAGAAAGAGCTGTTGATGTATTTACCGTCTGATCTCTCACCTTCTTGAAATGTGACCCAGTCTCACAACGGCCCCTTATGAAATCATCTTTCCGTGCATATTTCAATACCCAATCGAAAGTGTATTTTTCAGAATGTCAAAACAAATACCCACGTATTTCTCATGACCAATTTCCACACATTATATCGATCCATTTTCCACAAGCACGAAAGGTTCTGTGAAATGCAAAAAAAGAGATTCAGAACATCTTAGCGCCCATCAGATGGTATCCAATTTGAATATAAAATGGGCCTATGACCCACAATCCGGGATTGGGGATTCTTAAACGCACCTTTTTTAGTTTCGATCCGCCAGTCAGTATTTGTTCTATCATCTTTCCCTATAGATTAATCACAATATTTTAGAAGTGATATTTTATGTAGACATAATGATATGGATCTCTTAGCCCCAACATTATTTCCTGGAGTCCTCGCGTATAAATCCCCCCATTTTAATTTTTTCGACAACTTCGAAACTTTACAATATCATAACATCTTCGATAATGAAATGATAATTCAAAACTGTATGAGTCATTATAATTTTGAAAAATTATCCTAGTAGCCTTGCTTTAATCATCTTTCAACTGATCTCAATTTTTTTTTATTTTTCTCAGGTTCCTACAAATAAGAATGACCCGTTGGTGAAAAGAATTAACGGCGTACTGGGAGAGTATAGCAGGGCCAAGCATTTATTCGATGGGAAGAAGGTCTTGATCCAGCCTGGTTTCACCACTCTATATGCGGTGCAACCGAGAACACACATGCCACCCCATCAGCCAGCAAACAGGTAATTAAATGTAGAATTCACAAGACCCTTACAGACATTGAGATGTGTCTCAACAACGCTATTTTTCCAACTTATTTCAAATACTTGTCAGGATTGATCGGTAGAATGTCACTGCTTAATTTTTGTGACGAGCATTATGAAGATGTTATCCTTGACTTCAGTCAAGGAAGATTCAAATCATCTTGATGCACATTTTATCGTGCAACGCGTCATATCTCAATGTGCAGCCCTTTTTGAAATACCCAAACTTTTACTGAACTACTTTATATAAACAGAATACTAATCAATATTTTTCCTTGCAGACCAACTTCTGTTGAAGCCAGGCACGAGTTGATGAAGAAAAATAACCACCACCATCCTGGCTTTCATTTTATGCCCGAGAAGAAACCGATTCAACACAGGCCAGTCGACAGCAGGCCACACGAAAGCGGCCCTTTTCAGGGCCACCAGGTCAGGCAAATCAACAAAAACAACTACGAACATAGCGGAAACGGCGCATATCAACAAATGATGCGTCGTCCTATGGCCATGGGTCGTCCTACTGCTTATCGAATGACCCGTCCAGCCGGCCCCGTATCGAACCAACAAAAGCCCTTCGACATCAGACCCCACGAACGCGGCCCTTATCAGGGCCACAAGAATAGGCAAATTAACTACAACTATGCCGCCTACAAACAGAAAGTAAATGGTCTATCTCCACTAATAATGCGTCGTCCTATGACCATGGGTGATCCTAGTCATAATCAAGTGAGGCGTACAGCCGTTCCTGTACCGGTAAGTATGAAACACCAGTTCTTCTAAAAATTATGCCTCGCTGTGAAATACGAGCTGAAAGATTTTGGATTTATTTAAATTATTCTATTGCCTTCGTAATTCGACGTACAGCATGTATTATCCTCTCAGCATTTCCATCCAATAAACGTTCTGAGTGGTAAATAAGTGAACTCTTGTCAACTCCAGACTCTTTCAAAAATCGTAGTAAATTTCATTATCGAAACGAGGTATCCTTAATACTTACACATGATTTTTATTTTACAGGACAGAAAAACTCTACTTCACCAGAGTCCAGCTTCCTCGAACTTCGAAGTAGACAGGGCTCTGAAGGAAATGATCATTATGAAAGCAAAACTTTCGCCTATTGTTCCCATTTCGGGGTTGGATATTAACAAAAAAAAATTTATCTTCCATCATCCTAAGGCAACGGTGAGTTTGATAAGATATTTTTTTCCTATTTCAATCCTACATTTTTTTCATATTGATAGGGAGAAAAAGAAACCACACATCGATCAACACTAATTCCTTTTTTCAATTTCAGCTATCAGAGATGCCCCTTTGTAAAGGTTCCTCTACCCCGAGTAAGTACAAATAATTTATCTCCACATTTACGCTCCCAACATTCAACTCATCTGAGAAACTAAAATTTCTTTCGAAACCAAATTTCTCTGATTTGTCTTTGCAATGAAATTTCAACGTATACACACAGACTTCATTTCAAATCTTGAGTCAAAATTCAGGGACGTCGAACGGAACATGAAAATCGCCAATCACGTGATAAAATTGAAATACAATATCACAGGAAGCCTGAAAGGAAATCCGCGAACGGGCAGTTTTCAGCCGATGTGATGGTTCTAAATAACCTGATTTTCATTCGAAAACTTGTTCGTTTTCACTTGCGAAAATTTTAGGGAATTCGATTTTTTGGCGGGGTCTTTCAGCTTGTTGAAACTTTTTGTTTCGTTAAGGTCCATTTTTTCATATATGATGAGATTTTAAGGAATCTGAACTACTGAATTTCTTTATCATTTGGCCGACGTTTCGGACATTATTCAGCTTTTTCTCAAGGCTACAATGTAAATTGATATGAAATGTATTGTCGAAGTATTGCACATAATGCTGCTCAGAACTTTAACTAGGAAAACTTCTGATCACCTATGAGGTAATTGGTTGCGAGAATAGATCTAGACCTTGCTGGCTTTCACCAAAATTCGAAATTTTTATCTAGTAACCATTATTTTTCCTTTTCAGAACAGAATGAAAAACTTTCCGATCAAACCTTGCACAACATCTCTGGGACATCAGCGTAAGTAACTCTCCGTCAAACGCTTTCGAACCGCATTCCAAACCGTAGATTCGCATTCAACTAATCCTTAATTTCTCCTCCAGCGATCTCAGAATACAATTGGCGTTGTCCGATATCAGCGACGACGAGGAATAAGACCATTCTGTAGTGAAAAGAACGCTGTCTAACATAACGGCGATACCACCCGCCAATCACATGGACGTCATCCCGCAAATCCTGAAGGACTATCTTGAGAGAGTCAGCGCCCAAAGCAGCAGATTTTTCAGTGCCCATACTCTGTTATAATTATTCAAATAAATAAATAAGCCAAAAATTATATTTTTTCATTCTTGAAACCATCTAACAATTCAAATTTTCAAAAAAATAAAATAGCGATTATGTTAATTTCATAACAAATATTTTTATGAAGTATGTTCACAACAGAAAATAACTGAAAATTTTTGTTTTTGAAAAATAAGTACCCGCTCAGTGAGATAATTTTCCTTTTTTGTATTCAATCAACTTGTTCACTTCCTCGAAATCAACACTTCCCGTAAGTTCATTTTCTATAGAAGAGCGTACCGAAGAATTATTTGGAGTATTCTTGAATTTTTTCGGAACCTTTCTCTTACCTCTTTCTCTTTCAATACATTCGCAGGAATAATTTCTTTTATTAAAACCATTTCTCCACTCATCGTATGGTTTAAAAATTTTGATATAATAATTTCAACTCTTTCAGTATTTTAACTGAGGTTACTTTATTTGAGGTTGCTCAAAACACCTCTTTAAATGGAGAATATTCTCGAATCAAATATATAACGTTGAAACGGATTAATTGGGTTATTCACGAGAGTTACATATATAGCATCATTGATTTTTTATAGAACTTTCTGAGCTCTACAAAAGAGGAGTTGATAATTTTTCTTTATCTCTCATATCGTCTATCTGAGCTGAATTTGCATTATCGATTCTGTTTTCAATTGTAGTGATATAATTAATAATATAAAACAAAAAAATAAATATCATAGACTATATAAGAGGCATTTACTAAGTTGTTACTATGAAAGATTCAATGAATTAAGATCCAAAATTAAAAAAGATATTAGAACTGCTTATAAAAAATATTTGATGAATGTAGAAGTAGAACTTCAAGAAAACCCTAAAAAGTTTTGGAATTTTATCAATAACAAAAAAGATATCACTAGGATACCAGGTGAGATGGAGTATGGGGGTGAAATCTTATCAGACGGTTCACAAATAGTAAATGCATTTGCAGATCACTTCTCTAAAAATTATACAAGGCAGGAACCGGGTTGTTTAGATAATGTTTGCAATGCTGATCGTGGTGGGTTTTTCCATATAAGTCAGATAACTGTGGAAGATATTGAAGAGGCTATTCAAAATTTGAAACCAAAAAAAAGTATGGGTCCTGATAATTTACCGGCATGTGTAATTAGGCAGTGTGCAGATATTTTTGCGAAACCATTTTTCATATTATTTAATTTATCCTTGAAAACAGCTAGTTTTCCGACATGTCTTAAAACAGCCTTCATATGCCCAGTATATAAAACGGGTGAAAAAGAAAAAATAGTGAATTACCGGCCTATTTCTGTCATTTCAAATATTGCAAAAGTGTTTGAATCGGTCTTATATAAATATATTATGTTTCACGTGAAGAACAAAATCCCAGTTCAACAGCATGGTTTCACTGCTGGTAGGTCTACATCATCAAACTTGATCGAGTTTGTTGAATATTCCTTGAATGCCTTTTCTAATCATTCTCAAGTAGATGTGCTTTATCTGGATGCAGTTAAAGCCTTCGATAGGGTACCCCATGACATTATATTGTTTAAGCTTCTGCATATACAAAATTTTTCACCTCATTTGGTTTCTTTTTTTGGTTCTTATTTGGGTGGGAGAACTCAGTGTGTGAGGATAAATCAATTTTTTTCTGAAAACTTCGAAGCCACATCAGGGGTACCACAGGGTTCAAACCTTGGGCCCTTGTTGTTCCTTCTTTATATCAATGATATTGTTGATGTTGTGACTTTCTCTGAGATGAGTCTCTATGCTGATGATGTGAAGTTATATAGGATTATTAGAAATCCTAATGATGCAGAGGAACTGAGGTCTGATTTGGATAGGGTTGTGGCCTGGGCTAAAAGAAATAAACTGACATTTAACAGTGCGAAATGTTATCTTGTAACATTTTCTAGAAAAAAGGTGGACCTTATCTATAATTATGCTGTGGACGGTGATCCCTTGACTAGACTCGAGAAAATCAAAGATTTAGGTGTATCATTTGATAGATCTTTAACCTTTAATGATCATATTGATGAAGTAGTTAAAAATTCTTATAAGATGCTTGGGTTCATTTTGAGGAACACTAGAGAGTTCACAAACTTTAGAACATTAAAAATCCTATTTGATTCATATGTTATATCTAGACTTGAGTATTGTTCGGTTGTTTGGAATCCTAGTTATTTGTGTCAACAAAGAAAGATTGAAGGTGTAATCAAGAAATTTCTTAATAATGTTAACTTTATATTACGTAAGAGTAAAAATAGTTTTAACAATAATTTAAAAAATTATAATTTAATAACACTAGAAAATAGAAGATTTATTGCTGAAATAGTTTACCTACATAAAACTATCACAAATGAAAATACTGACAGTGCTACACTTGATCAATTACTTTTCTCAGTACCGAGGATTAATGTGAGATCTCATTCTACATTCTATTTACCTTGCCCTAGAACAAATTATATGAAATTTTCTCCAATACATTCAATGTGTGATAAGTACAATAGGGTTCAGGATGTATGTGATTTGTTTTCGCACTCAACATCTCAAATAAAGCGAAAACTGTATGACTACTTCTATGATTCAATAATTGCAACTTGAGAGTTCAAACTTGATTTCAATTTTTTTTTTTTTTTTTTCATTCTTTTGTTGATGATTTCAATTATGTATTGTATATTCAAGAACCGTAATGGTTAAAATTGAATCGGATTGATAATTATTAGTGTACAATTGTTATTAGTAATAGCCGACTCAAGAATCGGAAACTAGAATACTTGTATTGTGGAATCTGTATGAGTTGTATCAATAAATAAATAAATAAATTGAGAACATTTCAAAACTTATGGTATGGTTTTATAGTCCTGATTCAATATTTTCAACTCTTTCCATATTTGAATGATCGCTTTATTCTTTCTGTTTGCTCTTCTGAATTCAAATCAATATAAAAAATGTTAATAATAATAATACAAATAATATAATCGTCAGGGCATGTCTGGAGCCGGCGCTGGACATGACAGCATGCGGGACGTCGGTGGCAGGATGTTGAGGAAGCGGGCTCCTGCTGCAGAAGAAGCTACAGCTCCAAAGCAACAACAGCAACCAACGAGTCCAATTCAATTGCCGACTCGAACCGCTGAAGGTGCTGCGCAGGATATTCAGCCAGTGCTTACCCAAGCGGGGTTAGTTAGAAAGCGCATGAAGTGGACAACGTCCATGAATGAAACTATTGTGCGCATATATAACTCCATCACGGGACTAGGGCAGAACACGAACAACTATAGGAAAAGGCTCCATGAGGAATTCTGCAACGCCTACCCAAATATAAATGTCACTGAACAACGGGTGGCAGACCAGTACCGTGTAATTCTGAGAAATGAACTAATACCAATGGCCAGAATCGACGCAATTAAACAAGAACTTCAGCGTCCGCCAGTAACAGAGAGCGACACCAACATCTCTGATGAGATTCACATGCCTGGGCAACAACAGCCAGAAGAAATTGACGCTGAAAGTCCATCTTGCAACCCAAGTGAGGCAGAACACCAGGACGATAGGGAAGAGCTCCACCGACAAATTGACTCTGAGATGAGGAGATATTTTGCCGAATTGGAAGGAACAGATCCTCTTCATCGAATAGCACCTCCCCGACTCAATACATCCAAGAATATGTCACTCATAATCGACATCTTGAATAAGGACGTTTTACCTGAGTACCTACAGAATGGCAGTTCATTGGAATATCTTCATCTAGTTTTTTACTGTGCAGCGCTAACGACGGCTAAAATCATAGGGGCAAAAATTCGCCGAACGAACAACGATGGTCCAAAATTACACAAATTATATGCGCCACCATGGCAGAAACGTCTTCAACACAAAACAGAGAGACTAATAAGAGACATTGGACGACTGACGGAGTACGTGAACGGAAATCGCGGAAGGAAGGTTGTGAAAGCTGCCAAAGAAATCATGGATAGAAACAGAACACACACAGAACGAGAGACTGAGAATGCTTCAGCTCACCACTGCCTCGACACTCTGAAGCAAAATCTAAGTCTGTATGCAGAACGCCTGAGAAGATATAGAAGCAATTATAGCCGGAAAAGAGACAACAATTCATTCGAAAAGTCGGAAGAAACTTTCTACCGGTCACTCACATCGTCTGATGGAGAAAATGGAAAGTTACCACCAAAAGAAGCCATTGAACAATTCTGGACCGAACAATTATCAACGAAACCTCAGTTCAATGGAGATACCGGATGAATTGAAGATGAAAAGTCTGAAGCTGTAAAATATGAGCCGATACAACATGACATAATCACAATTGAAGAAGTAAAATCAGCTATCAGAGGACTACACAACTGGAAAACACCTGGGCCTGATGGATTACAGAACTTCTGTATCAAGAAACTTTGGATCATGCATGACAAATTGACCTCCGCAATAAATGATGTCATTGAAAATCCTGAAAGAATGCCAATATTCCTTACACATGGCACAACGTACCTGTTACCTAAAGGCCAAAGGAATACAGAAGACCCATCCAAATACCGACCAATCACATGTCTTCCAACGATGTACAAATTAATCACATCGTGCATTTCAAATCGAATTCACAACCATTGCGAAAGGAATAACATCATCGCCATGCAACAAAAAGGATGCACCAAAGAGAGCAGAGGGTGCAAAAAACAGCTAATAATTGATTCAGTTATCGGCAATCAAGCGTTCTCCAAGCGAAGGAATCTTTACGCTGCGTACATAGACTACAAGAAAGCATTCGATTCCATACCTCACGAATGGCTCTTGACTATCTTGAATATTTACAAGGTGGATCCCAATATTGTTAAGTTCCTGAAAAACGCTATGTCAACCTGGCGTACTAGTCTTCAAATGAAAGCCGCAGATGGCTCCATTACGACAGGACCTATTCCAATAAGACGCGGAATTTTCCAAGGGGATTCGCTGAGCCCTCTGTGGTTCTGCATGGCTCTGAATCCCTTGTCTCATAGATTGAACTCTACGGACTACGGATTTGCCATCAAAAGCGGCAGTAGAACTATGATGAAACTGAATCATCTCCTTTACATGGACGATTTGAAACTCTTCGCATCTACCAAAAAACAAATGCAACAGATGCTGAAAATGGTGGAAGGATTTTCGGAAGATATCAAAATGAAGTTTGGATTAGAAAAATGTCGACTGCTCAACATAACGAGATGGAAAATAGAAGATGGTACAAACTCAAAGAAGGTGCAGAAATTGAAGCATTGAAGGAAGGAGACACATACAAGTATCTGGGCATAAAATAGGCAAGAAAAATCAATCAGATCCAGATGAAGAAAGAACTAAGATTGAGAAGGATAATGAGAACTGGCCTTTACAGCAAGAATCTGATAAAAGCTATCAATACCTACGCTTGCTCGGCGCTGAGCTACTCATTCGGTATCATCTCTTGGACCACCACCGATTTAGCAGCCTTACAAAGAAAAATAAGGACGATGCTCACTAAACACAATAAACATCACCCCAAAAGCTCAATAGAACGGACCGAGCTGCCACGACATCTTGGGGATAGAGGAATTGTTGATTTGTCCAACCGTATGACCCAGGAAATTGAAGGACTTCGAAAATATTTTCTGAGCAAGGCTGCTTCGTCAGAACTCCATCGAGTAGTTTGTGTTGCTGATACTTCTACACCGTTAAAGCTACAGCAGGACCACTTGGAAACCGTCGAACACTCTGCAGAAAGTAAAATGCAGAAACTGATTGGCAAACCTTTGCATGGGAGGCACCAGAACGAGGTCAACCATGATTACGTCGACATTTCTGCGTCAAACTACTGGTTAACTTCCGGAAGGTTGTTTCCTGAGACAGAGGGCTTCATGCTTGCCATCCAGGATCAGGTGATTCCAACAAGGAACTACATGAATTATATCGCCAAGGATGCCTCAGTGGCGGATGATAGCTATCGTTATGGCTGTGCGACACATGAAACTATCCAGCACATCACCGGGGGATGTCAGAAGTTCGCGGGCACGGAGTACAAAAATAGACATGATGCCGTTGCGAAGATTCTTCACCAAGAATTGGCACTAAAACACCAACTTCTAAGTTCGAAAAAGGTTTCTTATTACAATTACCATCCGGATGCTGTATTGGAAAATGAACATCACAAGCTCTATTGGGATCGCACGGTTCTCACAGACCGGAAAATAACCCACAATAGACCAGACCTCATATTGCTCAATAAGGATGAGGACACAGCACTTTTCATCGATGTGGCGATTCCAAATAATAACAATCTTCTAGATAGGCACGCTGAAAAAATTTCAAAGTACAGAGATCTCGAGGAGCAAACCAGGAGACAGTGGAAGCTGAAAGATGTCA
Organism: Coccinella septempunctata; assembly: GCF_907165205.1. NCBI lineage: Eukaryota > Metazoa > Arthropoda > Insecta > Coleoptera > Coccinellidae > Coccinella > Coccinella septempunctata. The sequence goes on from NC_058196.1 coordinate 4,605,597, forward strand.
AGACCATCCCTATTGTCATATCATCTACAGGCCTGATACCGAAGAAACTACTGGAGAACTTGAGGAAACTTCAGCTGGACGAAAATATCTCTAGAGTGATGCAGAAGGCGGTACTGCTGGGAACGGCGAGAACTGTACGCAAGTACATGGGAAATTCAGAGGAACACCGTCTGCTCCGACAGGAAGTGCGGACGGAGCAGGAATCCAACTTACAGCAGGGATCCGAGGAGCGACCTGAACCCGACCAACACCACGAGCCCGAAAACCTGGAAAGAGCTCCAACAGAGCTTAATCCTTTTGATATCTGAGATATCTGGGATAAGTGAATTTTCCTCTGAAGAGGAGTGTGAAAGCCGCAAGGCTAAAGTCATAAAGCTCTGTTTTATAATAGGCAGTGATTTCTCTGAATTTCAGGATTTTCATAATTTTCAATAGAGAATTACTCAATTTTTTCGGAACGTTACTGTAACCATTTCTATACTTATATATCTGCAGTATTTTCTTCGATTGAGACCATTTCAAATTTTAACGTATGATTTCATAATTGTGATTCAAAATTTCCAACAATTATAAAATTTCAATTCTGACTTTATTCATTTTATTTACCTTTGGCATTCATAAGACTGTTTTTCCATTTAATGCTTGTGGACTTTGAGTAGTTGAACATCTACACGGTTCTTCAAAATTACATGCAGAATCAAAATAACCCAAAAACATTATTTCTCTTCAAGAATATTGATTTTTCGTGAGGTAATATGCTTTCGACGAATGAAATAGAATGTTCTCGAAACTCCAGGTAAAAACCTGATCGAAAGTTAATGCGTTTTCTCAAAATTCTGCATCCCTACTCTTTCACTAGATAACGTCATGTTCTGAAATTCTATTCAGTATAACTCTGTTCGCTCTTTTGAGAGGTTGAAAATTAGTGTAGAAAAAGTTGTTAACATCAAAATATTTTTCATTCAATCAAGTCTCCAGAGAATTTCAGGTTTCTTATATTTCCCACTAATCAATTTTTGAATCTGTTTGAATAGCCACTCTAACCCCGTACTAATTCAATACATTTGCAGAATTGATATTCTTTCCGTTAAAAATATTTCTTCACTCATCCTATTGTTTCAAAATTGGGATTCAATATTTTCAACCCTTCAATAATCAATTATACTCTTTCCCCGTTTTGTTTGCGTCTTGAGATATGAAACAGGCTTATTTCTTTCATTTTTGTGGACTTTCAGTAGCAGAAAATCATTTCGGTTCTTCAAAATTACATGCATATTCAAAATAACAAATAATCATGATACCGTTTCGCGAGAATAGAATTTCAGCAAAGTATTATTCTTTTGAAAAATAGGATAGAATGTTGTCGAAATTCTAGATTAAATTTGATTTCCTTTTCAATTGAGAACCTTCCAAATCCTATCGTTCGGTTTCTCAATTGTGATTCAATATTTTCAATATTTCAATTATCTTTTTTCTTTTTGCTCTTAGAAATGAAAGTTTTTTTTTCATTCATTCTTGTGATATTTGAATGGTTAACATAATTGCAGTTTTTAGAAATTACATGAAGAATCGAAATAACAAATGATCATGATACAGTTTCACGAATTTAGACTTTTAGCAAAGTATTGTTCTTTTGAAAAATATGATAGAATGTTCTCGAAATTCCAGGTAGAAACCTGACCGTTAGTTAATGCGTGCTCTCAAAATTCTGCATCCCTACTCTTTTAGTAGATAACGTTCTATTCAGTATAACACTGTTCGCTCTTTTGAGAAGTTGAAAATTTCGGCGTATTCCTTAGTGTCTTCTAGATCATTGGCAAAGTTTTGTGAATCTTTTCATTCAGAATACCGTATCGATAAAATTTGAAAATGAAGTTAACTAATGATTGGTACGAGAAGCTGATGTAAGTAGTGTTAATAACATCAAGATATTTTTCATTTAATCAAGTCTCCAGTGAATTTCAGGTTTCTTATATTTCTCACTAATCAATTTTTAAATTTTTTTGAATAGCCACTCTAACCTCGTACTAATTCAATACATTTGCTGAATTGATTCTTTTCGTTGAAAATATTTCTCCACTCATCGCATGGTTTCAAAATTGTGATTCAATGTTTTCAACCCTTCAATAATCAAATAAACTGTTTCTTCCTTTTGTTTGGGTTTTGAAATATAAAACAGGCTTATTTCTTTCATTTTTGTGGACTTTGACTAGCAGAAAATCATTTCGGTTCTTCAAAATTACATGCATATTCAAAATAACAAACAATCATGATACCGTTTCGCGAGAATAGAATTTTAGCAAAGTATTATTCTTTTGAAAAATAGGATAGAATTTAATCGAAATTCTAGGTTAAATTTGCATTATTGATTTCCTTTTCAATTGAGAACATTCCAAAACCTATCGTTCGGTTTCTCAATTGTGATTCAATATTTTCAATATTTCAATTATCTCTTTTTCTTTTTGCTTATCCAAATATAAATTTTTGTTTCATTCATTCTTTTGATCTTTGAATATTTAACATGATTTCAGTTTCTTAAAATTACATGAAGAATCGAAATAACAAATAATCATGATACAGTTTCACGAATATAGACTTTTAGCAAAATATCATTATTTCGAAAAAAAAAAGATAGAATGTTCTCGAAACTCCAGGTAGAAACCTGACCGATAGTTAATGAGTTTTCTCAAAATTCGAAATCCCTACTCTTTTAGTAAATAAAGTTCTATTCAGTATAACTCTGTTCGCTCTTTTGAGAAGTTGAAAATTTTGGCGAAATCCTTAGTGTCTTCTAGATCATTGACAAAGTTTTGTGAATTTTTTCATTCAGAATACCGTATCGATAAAATTCGAAAATGAAGTTAACTAATAATTGGTACAAGGAGTTGATGTAAGTAGTGTATATTCAGCATAACATCGAAATATTTTTCATTTAATCAAGTCTCCATTGAATTTCAGGTTTCTTATATTTCCCACTAATCACTTTTTAAATTTTTTTGAATAGCCACTCTAACCACGTACTAATTCAATACATTTGCAGAATTGATATTCTTTTCGTTGAAAATATTTCTCCACTTATCGTATTGTTTCAAAATTTTGATTCGATATTTTCAATCCTTCAATAATCAAATAAACTGTTTCTTCTTTTTGTTTGCGTTTTGAAATATAAAACAGGCTTATTTCTTTCATTTTTGTGGACTTTGACTAGCAGAAAATCATTTCGGTTCCTCAAAATTACATGCATATTCAAAATAACAAATAATCATGATACCGTTTCGTGAGAATTACATTACATTACTTAGATTATAAACTTTTAGCAGAGTATTAATCTTTCGAAAAATAAGATAGAATGTTCTCGGAATTCTAGGTTGAATTTGCATAAACGATTTCCTTTTCAATTGAGAACATATCGAAACTTATCCTATGGTTTCTTAATTGTGATTAGATATTTTCAACTTATTCAATATTTCAATTATCACTTTCTTTTCTCTTTTGGCTCTTCCAAATATAATTTTTTTTCATTCATTCGTGTGAACTTTGAATGGTTTACATTTTTTTAGTTTTTCAAAATTACATGCAGAATCAAAATAGCCAAGGATCATTATACTGTTTCACGAATATGGATTTTTTGCGAAATATTATTGTTTTGAAAATAAGATGGAATATCTTTTAATTTCCCAGTTGAATTTGCAGTTTCGTATCTTTCGAACTAAGGAACATCTAAAAATCTCAAGGTATGGTTTCTCAATTGTGATTCAGTATTTTCAACTCATTCAATATTTCAATTATCACTTCCTCCTTTTGCTCTTCCAAATATGAATTTTTTTTTCATTCATTCTTGTGATCTTTGAATAGTTAACATAATTTTAGTTTCTCAAAATTACAAGCAGAATCAAAATAACAAATAATCATGTTACAGTTTCACGAATTTAGACTTTTAGCAAAGTATTATTCTTTTGAAGAATATGATAGAATGTTCTTGAAATTCCAGGTAGAAACCTGATCGATAGTTAATGCGTTCTCTCAATATTCTGCATCCCTACTTTTTTACTAAATAAAGTTCAGAAATTTTATTCAGTATAATTCTTCCGAATAAAAATTTTTTTTTCATTCATTCTTGTGAACTTTGAATAGTTAACATAATTTCTGGTTTTCGAAATGACATGCAGAATTAAAATAACCAAAAATCATTATACTGTTTCACAAATATATATTTTTCGCGAAATATCATTTTTTTGAATATAAGATGGAATGTCCTCTAAATTCCCAGTTGAATTTGCAGTTTTGTATCTCTTAAACTCAGAAACATCTAAAAAACTCAAGGTATGGTTGCATAATTGTGATTCAATATTTTCAACAATTCTGATATTCCAATCATCACATTCTTCATCTTGTTTGCTTTTCTAACTATAGAGCTGTTTTCAATAGGATACATTTAAAAACATATCATAATGTCAAGTTTGCGACACCGATGATGAAATTCGATTCTCGCTGAATTCCTTATTTTTGTGCCTATCTCCTTTTTACGTACATCAATTTTTTGTTGCTCTTTGTATTGTTTGGCAGTCATGTACCTGTTGAGCCTAATATTAACCCATTCGTTATTTACAGGGAACGCCGGCGGGAGCAGGAAAAACAGTTGAGAGCCAGGATGCAAGAAAATACGGGAGGTACACCACTAGTGCTTCCCCCCTTCTTCGGAAATTTAGTTAAGGTGAGCTTTGAACCATTTATTACATATTTTTACAACTAACCACTGATGTGCTTTCGAAAAGTTTATTGTGTTTTTCGATGAGTCCTATCAGTTTCAAGTACCCTTAGTGATATATTCCAGGGTGTTAGTATTATCACCTTCTAGGAAGAACTGCTCACATCAGGATAAAAACAGAAAGAGCTGTTGATGTATTTACCGTCTGATCTCTCACCTTCTTGAAATGTGACCCAGTCTCACAACGGCCCCTTATGAAATCATCTTTCCGTGCATATTTCAATACCCAATCGAAAGTGTATTTTTCAGAATGTCAAAACAAATACCCACGTATTTCTCATGACCAATTTCCACACATTATATCGATCCATTTTCCACAAGCACGAAAGGTTCTGTGAAATGCAAAAAAAGAGATTCAGAACATCTTAGCGCCCATCAGATGGTATCCAATTTGAATATAAAATGGGCCTATGACCCACAATCCGGGATTGGGGATTCTTAAACGCACCTTTTTTAGTTTCGATCCGCCAGTCAGTATTTGTTCTATCATCTTTCCCTATAGATTAATCACAATATTTTAGTAGTGATATTTTATGTAGACATAATGATATGGATCTCTAAGCCCCAACATTATTTCCTGGAGTCCTCGCGTATAAATCCCCCCATTTTAATTTTTTCGACAACTTCGAAACTTTACAATATCATAACATCTTCGATAATGAAATGATAATTCAAAACTGTATGAGTCATTATAATTTTGAAAAATTATCCTAGTAGCCTTGCTTTAATCATCTTTCAACTGATCTCAATTTTTTTTAATTTTTCTCAGGTTCCTACAAATAAGAATGACCCGTTGGTGAAAAGAATTAACGGCGTACTGGGAGAGTATAGCAGGGCCAAGCATTTATTCGATGGGAAGAAGGTCTTGATCCAGCCTGGTTTCACCACTCTATATGCGGTGCAACCGAGAACACACATACCACCCCATCAGCCAGCAAACAGGTAATTAAATGTAGAATTCACTAGACCCTTACTGACATTGAGATGTGTCTCAACAACGCTATTTTTCCAACTTATTTCAAATACTTGTCAGGATTGATCGGTAGAATGTCACTGCTTAATTTTTGTGACGAGCATTATGAAGATGTTATCCTTGACTTCAGTCAAGGAAGATTCAAATCATCTTGATGCACATTTTATCGTGCAACGCGTCATATCTCAATGTGAAGCCCTTTTTGAAATACCCAAACTTTTACTGAACTACTTTATATAAACAGAATACTAATCAATATTTTTCCTTGCAGACCAACTTCTGTTGAAGCCAGGCACGAGTTGATGAAGAAAAATAACCACCACCATCCTGGCTTTCATTTTATGCCCGAGAAGAAACCGATTCAACACAGGCCAGTCGACAGCAGGCCACACGAAAGCGGCCCTTTTCAGGGCCACCAGGTCAGGCAAATCAACAAAAACAACTACGAACATGGCGGAAACGGCGCATATCAACAAATGATGCGTCGTCCTATGGCCATGGGTCGTCCTACTGCTTATCGAATGACCCGTCCAGCCGGCCCCGTATCGAATCAACAAAGGCCCTTCGACATCAGACCCCACGAACGCGGCCCTTATCAGGGCCACAAGAATAGGCAAATTAACTACAACTATGCCGCCTACAAACAGAAAGTAAATGGTCTATCTCCACTAATAATGCGTCGTCCTATGACCATGGGTGATCCTAGTCATAATCAAGTGAGGCGTACAGCCGTTCCTGTACCGGTAAGTATGAAACACCAGTTCTTCTAAAAATTATGCCTCGCTGTGAAATACGAGCTGAAAGATTTTGGATTTATTTAAATTATTCTATTGCCTTCGTAATTCGACGTACAGCATGTATTATCCTCTCAGCATTTCCATCCAATAAACGTTCTGAGTGGTAAATAAGTGAACTCTTGTCAACTCCAGACTCTTTCAAAAATCGTAGTGAATTTCATTATCGAAACGAGGTATCCTTAATACTTACACATGATTTTTATTTTACAGGACAGAAAAACTCTACTTCACCAGAGTCCAGCTTCCTCGAACTTCGAAGTAGACAGGGCTCTGAAGGAAATGATCATTATGAAAGCAAAACTTTCGCCTATTGTTCCCATTTCGGGGTTGGTTATTAACAAAAAAAAATTTATCTTCCATCATCCTAAGGCAACGGTGAGTTTGATAAGATATTTTTTTCCTATTTCAATCCTACATTTTTTTCATATTGATAGGGAGAAAAAGAAACCACACATCGATCAACACTAATTCCTTTTTTCAATTTCAGCTATCAGAGATGCCCCTTTGTAAAGGTTCCTCTACCCCGAGTAAGTACAAATAATTTATCTCCACATTTACGCTCCCAACATTCAACTCATCTGAGAAACTAAAATTTCTTTCGAAACCAAATTTCTCTGATTTGTCTTTGCAATGAAATTTCAACGTATACACACAGACTTCATTTCAAATCTTGAGTCAAAATTCAGGGACGTCGAACGGAACATGAAAATCGCCAATCACGTGATAAAATTGAAATACAATATCACAGGAAGCCTGAATGGAAATCCGCGAACAGGCAGTTTTCAGCCGATGTGATGGTTCTAAATAACCTGATTTTCATTCGAAAACTTGTTCGTTTTCACTTGCGAAAATTTTAGGGAATTCGATTTTTTGGCGGGGTCTTTCAGCTTGTTGAAACTTTTTGTTTCGTTAAGGTCCATTTTTTCATATATGATGAGATTTTAAGGAATCTGAACTACTGAATTTCTTTATCATTTGGCCGACGTTTCGGACATTATTCAGCTTTTTCTCAAGGCTACAATGTAAATTGATATGAAATGTATTGTCGAAGTATTGCACATAATGCTGCTCAGAACTTTAACTAGGAAAACTTCTGATCACCTATGAGGTAATTGGTTGCGAGAATAGATCTAGACCTTGCTGGCTTTCACCAAAATTCGAAATTTTTATCTAGTAACCATTATTTTTCCTTTTCAGAACAGAATGAAAAACTTTCCGATCAAACCTTGCACAACATCTCTGGGACATCAGCGTAAGTAACTCTCCGTCAAACGCTTTCGAACCGCATTCCAAACCGTAGATTCGCATTCAACTAATCCTTAATTTCTCCTCCAGCGATCTCAGAATACAATTGGCGTTGTCCGATATCAGCGACGACGAGGAATAAGACCATTCTGTAGTGAAAAGAACGCTGTCTAACATAACGGCGATACCACCCGCCAATCACATGGACGTCATCCCGCAAATCCTGAAGGACTATCTTGAGAGAGTCAGCGCCCAAAGCAGCAGATTTTTCAGTGCCCATACTCTGTTATAATTATTCAAATAAATAAATAAGCCAAAAATTATATTTTTTCATTCTTGAAACCATCTAACAATTCAAATTTTCAAAAAAATAAAATAGCGATTATGTTAATTTCATAACAAATATTTTTATGAAGTATGTTCACAACAGAAAATAACTGAAAATTTTTGTTTTTGAAAAATAAGTACCCGCTCAGTGAGATAATTTTCCTTTTTTGTATTCAATCAACTTGTTCACTTCCTCGAAATCAACACTTCCCGTAAGTTCATTTTCTATAGAAGAGCGTACCGAAGAATTATTTGGAGTATTCTTGAATTTTTTCGGAACCTTTCTCTTACCTCTTTCTCTTTCAATACATTCGCAGGAATAATTTCTTTTATTAAAACCATTTCTCCACTCATCGTACGGTTTCAAAATTTTGATATAATAATTTCAACTCTTTCAGTATTTTAACTGAGGTTACTTTATTTGAGGTTGCTCAAAACACCTCTTTAAATGGAGAATATTCTCGAATCAAATATATAACGTTGAAACGGATTAATTGGGTTATTCACGAGAGTTACATATATAGCATCATTGATTTTTTATAGAACTTTCTGAGCTCTACAAAAGAGGAGTTGATAATTTTTCTTTATCTCTCATATCGTCTATCTGAGCTGAATTTGCATTATCGATTCTGTTTTCAATTGTAGTGATATAATTAATAATATAAAACAAAAAAATAAATATCATAGACTATATAAGAGGCATTTACTAAGTTGTTACTATGAAAGATTCAATGAATTAAGATCCAAAATTAAAAAAGATATTAGAACTGCTTATAAAAAATATTTGATGAATGTAGAAGTAGAACTTCAAGAAAACCCTAAAAAGTTTTAGAATTTTATCAATAACAAAAAAGATATCACTAGGATACCAGGTGAGATGGAGTATGGGGGTGAAATCTTATCAGACGGTTCACAAATAGTAAATGCATTTGCAGATCACTTCTCTAAAAATTATACAAGGCAGGAACCGGGTTGTTTAGATAATGTTTGCAATGCTGATCGTGGTGGGTTTTTCCATATAAGTCAGATAACTGTGGAAGATATTGAAGAATCTATTCAAAATTTGAAACCAAAAAAAAGTATGGGTCCTGATAATTTACCGGCATGTGTAATTAGGCAGTGTGCAGATATTTTAGCGAAACCATTTTTCATATTATTTAATTTATCCTTGAAAACAGCTAGTTTTCCGACATGTCTTAAAACAGCCTTCATATGCCCAGTATATAAAACGGGTGAAAAAGAAAAAATAGTGAATTACCGGCCTATTTCTATCATTTCAAATATTGCAAAAGTGTTTGAATCGGTCTTATATAAATATATTATGTTTCACGTGAAGAACAAAATCCCAGTTCAACAGCATGGTTTCACTGCTGGTAGGTCTACATCATCAAACTTGATCGAGTTTGTTGAATATTCCTTGAATGCCTTTTCTAATCATTCTCAAGTAGATGTGCTTTATCTGGATGCAGTTAAAGCCTTCGATAGGGTACCCCATGACATTATATTGTTTAAGCTTCTGCATATACACAATTTTTCACCTCATTTGGTTTCTTTTTTTGGTTCTTATTTGGGTGGGAGAACTCAGTGTGTGAGGATAAATCAATTTTTTTCTGAAAACTTCGAAGCCACATCAGGGGTACCACAGGGTTCAAACCTTGGGCCCTTGTTGTTCCTTCTTTATATCAATGATATTGTTGATGTTGTGACTTTCTCTGAGATGAGTCTCTATGCTGATGATGTGAAGTTATATAGGATTATTAGAAATCCTAATGATGCAGAGGAACTGAGGTCTGATTTGGATAGGGTTGTGGCCTGGGCTAAAAGAAATAAACTGACATTTAACAGTGCGAAATGTTATCTTGTAACATTTTCTAGAAAAAAGGTGGACCTTATCTATAATTATGCTGTGGACGGTGATCCCTTGACTAGACTCGAGAAAATCAAAGATTTAGGTGTATCATTTGATAGATCTTTAACCTTTAATGATCATATTGATGAAGTAGTTAAAAATTCTTATGAGATGCTTGGGTTCATTTTGAGGAACACAAGAGAGTTCACAAACTTTAGAACATTAAAAATCCTATTTGATTCATATGTTATATCTAGACTTGAGTATTGTTCGGTTGTTTGGAATCCTAGTTATTTGTGTCAACAAAGAAAGATTGAAGGTGTAATCAAGAAATTTCTTAATAATGTTAACTTTATATTACGTAAGAGTAAAAATAGTTTTAACAATAATTTAAAAAATTATAATTTAACAACACTAGAAAATAGAAGATTTATTGCTGAAATAGTTTACCTACATAAAACTATCACAAATGAAAATACTGACAGTGCTACACTTGATAAATTACTTTTCTCAGTACCGAGGATTAATGTGAGATCTCATTCTACATTCTATTTACCTTGCCCTAGAACAAATTATATGAAATTTTCTCCAATACATTCAATGTGTGATAAGTACAATAGGGTTCAGGATGTATGTGATTTGTTTTCGCACTCAACATCTCAAATAAAGCGAAAACTGTATGACTACTTCTATGATTCAATAATTGCAACTTGAGAGTTCAAACTTGTTTTCAATTTTTTTTTTTTTTGTTTCATTCTTTTGTTGATCATTTCAATTATGTATTGTATATTCAAGAACCGTAATGGTTAAAATTGAATCGGATTGATAATTATTAGTGTACAATTGTTATTAGTAATAGCCGACTCAAGAATCGGAAACTAGAATACTTGTATTGTGGAATCTGTATGAGTTGTATCAATAAATAAATAAATAAATTGAGAACATTTCAAAACTTATCGTATGGTTTTATAGTCCTGATTCAATATTTTCAACTCTTTCCATATTTGAATGATCGCTTTATTCTTTCTGTTTGCTCTTCTGAATTCAAATCAATATAAAAAATGTTAATAATAATAATACAAATAATATAATCGTCAGGGCATGTCTGGAGCCGGCGCTGGACATGACAGCATGCGGGACGTCGGTGGCAGGATGTTGAGGAAGCGGGCTCCTGCTGCAGAAGAAGCTACAGCTCCAAAGCAACAACAGCAACCAACGAGTCCAATTCAATTGCCGACTCGAACCGCTGAAGGTGCTGCGCAGGATATTCAGCCAGTGCTTACCCAAGCGCGGTTAGTTAGAAAGCGCATGAAGTGGACAACGTCCATGAATGAAACTATTGTGCGCATATATAACTCCATCACGGGACTAGGGCAGAACACGAACAACTATAGGAAAAGGCTCCATGAGGAATTCTGCAACGCCTACCCAAATATAAATGTCACTGAACAACGGGTGGCAGACCAGTACCGCGTAATTCTGAGAAATGAACTAATACCAATGGTCAGAATCGACGCAATTAAACAAGAACTTCAGCGTCCGCCAGTAACAGAGAGCGACACCAACATCTCTGATGAGATTCACATGCCTGGGCAACAACAGCCAGAAGAAATTGACGCTGAAAGTCCATCTTGCAACCCAAGTGAGGCAGAACACCAGGACGATAGGGAAGAGCTCCACCGACAAATTGACTCTGAGATGAGGAGATATTTTGCCGAATTGGAAGGAACAGATCCTCTTCATCGAGTAGCACCTCCCCGACTCAATACATCCAAGAATATGTCACTCATAATCGACATCTTGAATAAGGACGTTTTACCTGAGTACCTACAGAATGGCAGTTCATTGGAATATCTTCATCTAGTTTTTTACTGTGCAGCGCTAACGACGGCTAAAATCATAGGGGCAAAAATTCGCCGAACGAACAACGATGGTCCAAAATTACACAAATTATATGCGCCACCATGGCAGAAACGTCTTCAACACAAAACAGAGAGACTAATAAGAGACATTGGACGACTGACGGAGTACGTGAACGGAAATCGCGGAAGGAAGGTTGTGAAAGCTGCCAAAGAAATCATGGATAGAAACAGAACACACACAGAACGAGAGACTGAGAATGCTTCAGCTCACCACTGCCTCGACACTCTGAAGCAAAAGCTAAGTCTGTATGCAGAACGCCTGAGAAGATATTAAAGCAATTATAGCCGGAAAAGAGACAACAATTCATTCGAAAAGTCGGAAGAAACTTTCTACCGGTCACTCACATCGTCTGATGGAGAAAACGGAAAGTTACCACCAAAAGAAGCCATTGAACAATTCTGGACCGAACAATTATCAACGAAACCTCAGTTCAATGGAGATACCGGATGAATAGAAGATGAAAAGTCTGAAGCTGTTAAATATGAGCCGATACAACATGACATAATCACAATTGAAGAAGTAAAATCAGCTATCAGAGGACTACGCAACTGGAAAACACCTGGGCCTGATGGATTACAGAACTTCTGTATCAAGAAACTTTGGATCATGCATGACAAATTGACCTCCGCAATAAATGATGTCATTGAAAATCCTGAAAGAATGCCAATATTCCTTACACATGGCACAACGTACCTGTTACCTAAAGGCCAAAGGAATACAGAAGACCCATCCAAATACCGACCAATCACATGTCTTCCAACGATGTACAAATTAATCACATCGTGCATTTCAAATCGAATTCACAACCATTGCGAAAGGAATAACATCATCGCCATGCAACAAAAAGGATGCACCAAAGAGAGCAGAGGGTGCAAAAAACAGCTAATAATTGATTCAGTTATCGGCAATCAAGCGTTCTCCAAGCGAAGGAATCTTTACGCTGCGTACATAGACTACAAGAAAGCATTCGATTCCATACCTCACGAATGGCTCTTGACTATCTTGAATATTTACAAGGTGGATCCCAATATTGTTAAGTTCCTGAAAAACGCTATGTCAACCTGGCGTACTAGTCTTCAAATGAAAGCCGCAGATGGCTCCATTACGACAGGACCTATTCCAATAAGACGCGGAATTTTCCAAGGGGATTCGCTGAGCCCTCTGTGGTTCTGCATGGCTCTGAATCCCTTGTCTCATAGATTGAACTCTACGGACTACGGATTTGCCATCAAAAGCGGCAGTAGAACTATGATGAAACTGAATCATCTCCTTTACATGGACGATTTGAAACTCTTCGCATCTACCAAAAAACAAATGCAACAGATGCTGAAAATGGTGGAAGGATTTTCGGAAGACATCAAAATGAAGTTTGGATTAGAAAAATGTCGACTGCTCAACATAACGAGATGGAAAATAGAAGATGGTACGTTCAAACTCAGAGAAGGTGCAGAAATTGAAGCATTGAAGGAAGGAGACACATACAAGTATCTGGGCATAAAATAGGCAAGAAAAATCAATCAGATCCAGATGAAGAAAGAACTAACGGAGGAGTTCACCCGAAGATTGAGAAGGATAATGAGAACTGGCCTTTACAGCAAGAATCTGATAAAAGCTATCAATACCTACGCTTGCTCGGCGCTGAGCTACTCATTCGGTATCATCTCTTGGACCACCACCGATTTAGCAGCCTTACAAAGAAAAATAAGGACGATGCTCACTAAACACAATAAACATCACCCCAAAAGCTCAATAGAACGGACCGAGCTGCCACGACATCTTGGGGGTAGAGGAATTGTTGATTTGTCCAACCGTATGACCCAGGAAATTGAAGGACTTCGAAAATATTTTCTGAGCAAGGCTGCTTCGTCAGAACTCCATCGAGTAGTTTGTGTTGCTGATACTTCTACACCGTTAAAGCTACAGCAGGACCACTTGGAAACCGTCGAACAATCTGCAGAAAGTAAAATGCAGAAACTGATTGGCAAACCTTTGCATGGGAGGCACCAGAACGAGGTCAACCATGATTACGTCGACATTTCTGCGTCCAACTACTGGTTGACTTCCGGAAGGTTGTTTCCTGAGACAGAGGGCTTCATGCTTGCCATCCAGGATCAGGTGATTCCAACAAGGAACTACATGAAATATATCGCCAAGGATGCCTCAGTGGCGGATGATAGCTATCGTTATGGCTGTGCGACACATGAAACTATCCAGCACATCACCGGGGGATGTCAGAAGTTCGCGGGCACGGAGTACAAAAATAGACATGATGCCGTTGCGAAGATTCTTCACCAAGAATTGGCACTAAAACACCAACTTCTAAGTTCGAAAAAGGTTTCTTATTACAATTACCATCCGGATGCTGTATTGGAAAATGAACATCAAAAGCTCTATTGGGATCGCACGGTTCTCACAGACCGGAAAATAACCCACAATAGACCAGACCTCATATTGCTCAATAAGGATGAGGACACAGCACTTTTCATCGATGTGGCGATTCCAAATAATAACAATCTTCTAGATAGGCACGCTGAAAAAATTTCAAAGTACAGAGATCTCGAGGAGCAAACCAGGAGACAGTGGAAGCTGAAAGATGTCAAGACCATCCCTATTGTCATATCATCTACAGGCCTGATACCGAAGAAACTACTGGAGAACTTGAGGAAACTTCAGCTGGACGAAAATATCTCTAGAGTGATGCAGAAGGCGGTACTGCTGGGAACGGCGAGAACTGTACGCAAGTACATGGGAAATTCAGAGGAACACCGTCTGCTCCGACAGGAAGTGCGGACGGAGCAGGAATCCAACTTACAGCAGGGATCCGAGGAGCGACCTGAACCCGACCAACACCACGAGCCCGAAAACCTGGAAAGGGCTCCAACAGAGCTTAATCCTTTTGATATCTGAGATATCTGGGATAAGTGAATTTTCATCTGAAGAGGAGTGTGAAAGCCGCAAGGCTAAAGTCAGAAAGCTCTGTTTTATAATAGGCAGTGATTTCTCTGAATTTCAGGATTTTCATAATTTTCAATAGAGAATTACTCAATTTTTTCGGAACGTTACTGTAACCATTTCTATACTTATATATCTGCAGTATTTTCTTCGATTGAGACCATTTCAAATTTTAACGTATGATTTCATAATTGTGATTCAAAATTTCCAACAATTATAAAATTTCAATTCTGACTTTATTCATTTTATTTACCTTTGGCATTCATAAGACTGTTTTTCCATTTAATGCTTGTGGACTTTGAGTAGTTGAACATCTACACGGTTCTTCAAAATTACATGCAGAATCAAAATAACCCAAAAACATTATTCCTCTTCAAGAATATTGATTTTTCGTGAGGTAATATGCTTTCGACGAATGAAATAGAATGTTCTCGAAACTCCGGTAAAAACCTGATCGAAAGTTAATGCGTTTTCTCAAAATTCTGCATCCCTACTCTTTCACTAGATAACGTCATGTTCTGAAATTCTATTCAGTATAACTCTGTTCGCTCTTTTGAGAGGTTGAAAATCTCGGCGAATTCCTCAGTGTCTTCTCGATCATTGGCAAAATTGAATACCGTATCGATAAAATTTGAAAATGAGGTTAACTAATGATTGGTACGAGAAGTTGATGTAAGTAGTGTATATTCAGCATGACTTCGAATTAATTAGTGTAGAAAAAGTTGTTAACATCAAAATATTTTTCATTCAATCAAGTCTCCAGAGAATTTCAGGTTTCTTATATTTCCCACTAATCAATTTTTGAATCTGTTTGAATAGCCACTCTAACCCCGTACTAATTCAATACATTTGCAGAATTGATATTCTTTCCGTTAAAAATATTTCTCCACTCATCCTATTGTTTCAAAATTGTGATTCAATATTTTCAACCCTTCAATAATCAATTATACTCTTTCCCCGTTTTGTTTGCGTCTTGAGATATAAAACAGGCTTATTTCTTTCATTTTTGTGGACTTTGAGTAGCAGAAAATCATTTCGGTTCTTCAAAATTACATGCATATTCAAAATAACAAATAATCATGATACCGTTTCGCGAGAATAAAATTTCAGCAAAGTATTATTCTTTTGAAAAATAGGATAGAATGTTGTCGAAATTCTAGATTAAATTTGCATTATTGATTTCCTTTTCAATTGAGAAATTTCCAAATCCTATCGTTCGGTTTCTCAATTGTGATTCAATATTTTCAATATTTCAATTATCTTTTTTCTTTTTGCTCTTAGAAATGAAAGTTTTTTTTATTCATTCTTGTGATATTTGAATGGTTAACATAATTGCAGTTTTTAGAAATTACATGAAGAATCGAAATAACAAATGATCATGATACAGTTTCACGAATTTAGACTATTAGCAAAGTATTGTTCTTTTGAAAAATATGATAGAATGTTCTCGAAATTCCAGGTAGAAACCTGACCGTTAGTTAATGCATGCTCTCAAAATTCTGCATCCCTACTCTTTTAGTAGATAACGTTCTATTCAGTATAACACTGTTCGTATTTTTCATTTAATCAAGTCTCCAGTGAATTTCAGGTTTCTTATATTTCTCACTAATCAATTTTTAAATTTTTTTGAATAGCCACTCTAACCTCGTACTAATTCAATACATTTGCTGAATTGATTCTTTTCGTTGAAAATATTTCTCCACTCATCGCATGGTTTCAAAATTGTGATTCAATGTTTTCAACCCTTCAATAATCAAATAAACTGTTTCTTCCTTTTGTTTGGGTTTTGAAATATAAAACAGGCTTATTTCTTTCATTTTTGTGGACTTTGACTAGCAGAAAATCATTTCGGTTCTTCAAAATTACATGCATATTCAAAATAACAAACAATCATGATACCGTTTCGCGAGAATAGAATTTTAGCAAAGTATTATTCTTTTGAAAAATAGGATAGAATTTACTCGAAATTCTAGGTTAAATTTGCATTATTGATTTCCTTTTCAATTGAGAACATTCCAAAACCTATCGTTCGGTTTCTCAATTGTGATTCAATATTTTCAATATTTCAATTATCTTTTTTTCTTTTTGCTTATCCAAATATAAATTTTTTTTTCATTCATTCTTTTGATCTTTGAATATTTAACATGATTTCAGTTTCTTAAAATTACATGAAGAATCGAAATAACAAATAATCATGATACAGTTTCACGAATATAGACTTTTAGCAAAATATCATTATTTCGAAAAAAAAAGATAGAATGTTCTCGAAACTCCAGGTAGAAACCTGACCGATAGTTAATGAGTTTTCTCAAAATTCGGCATCCCTACTCTTTTAGTAGATAAAGTTCTATTCAGTATAACTCTGTTCGCTCTTTTGAGAAGTTGAAAATTTTGGCGAAATCCTTAGTGTCTTCTAGATCATTGACAAAGTTTTGTGAATTTTTTCATTCAGAATACCGTATCGATAAAATTCGAAAATGAAGTTAACTAATAATTGGTACAAGGAGTTGATGTAAGTAGTGTATATTCAGCATAACATCGAAATATTTTTCATTTAATCAAGTCTCCATTGAATTTCAGGTTTCTTATATTTCCCACTAATCACTTTTTAAATTTTTTTGAATAGCCACTCTAACCCCGTACTAATTCAATACATTTGCAGAATTGATATTCTTTTCGTTGAAAATATTTCTCCACTTATCGTATTGTTTCAAAATTTTGATTCGATATTTTCAACCCTTCAATAATCAAATAAACTGTTTCTTCTTTTTGTTTGCGTTTTGAAATATAAAACAGGCTTATTTCTTTCATTTTTGTGGACTTTGACTAGCAGAAAATCATTTCGGTTCCTCAAAATTACATGCATATTCAAAATAACAAATAATCATGATACCGTTTCGTGAGAATTACATTTCATTACTTAGATTATAAACTTTTAGCAGAGTATTAATCTTTCGAAAAATAAGATAGAATGTTCTCGGAATTCTAGGTTGAATTTGCATAAATATTTCCCTTTCAATTGAGAACATATCGAAACTTATCCTATGGTTTCTTAATTGTGATTAGATATTTTCAACTTATTCAATATTTTAATTATCACTTTCTTTTCTCTTTAGGCTCTTCCAAATATAATTTTTTTTCATTCATTCGTGTGAACTTTGAATGGTTTACATTTTTTCAGTTTTTCAAAATTACATGCAGAATCAAAATAGCCAAGAATCATTATACTGTTTCACGAATATGGATTTTTTGCGAAATATGATTGTTTTGAAAATAAGATGGAATATCTTTTAATTTCCCAGTTGAATTTGCAGTTTCGTATCTTTAGAACTAAGGAACATCTAAAAATCTCAAGGTATGGTTGCATGATTGTGATTCTTTATTTTCAACAATTCTGATATTTCAATCATCACATTCTTCATCCTGTTAGCTTTTCCAACTATGAAGCTGTACTTATTATTTCATTTTTGTGGACAAAATTTTTAAAATCTCGAATCGTCACTCTAACCCCGTACTAATTCCATACATTTGAAGAATCAATTTTTCTTATTAACAATATTTCTCCACTCATCGTATGGTTTCAAAATTGTGATTCAATATTTTCAACCCTTACATAATCAAATAAACTCTTTCTTCTTTTCTTTTGCTTCTTGAAATATAAAACAGGGAAATTTCTTTTTTTTTTGTGGACTTTAGCTAGTAGAATATTATTGCAGTTCTGCAAAATTACATGCAGATTCAAAATAACGAGTGATCATGATACCGTTTCGCGAGAATAGAATTTTAGCAAAGTATTATTCTTTAAAAAAATAGGATAGAATGTTCTCGAAATTCTAGGTTAAATTTGCATAATAGATCCATTTTTCAATTGAGAACCTTTCAGAACCTATCGTATGGTTTCTCAATTGTGATTCAGTATTTTCAACTCATTCAATATTTCAATTATCACTTCCTCCTTTTGCTCTTCCAAATATGAATTTTTTTTTCATTCATTCTTGTGATCTTTGAATAGTTAACATAATTTTAGTTTCTCAAAATTACATGCAGAATCAAAATAACAAATAATCATGTTACAGTTTCACGAATTTAGACTTTAAGCAAAGTATTATTCTTTTGAAGAATATGATAGAATGTTCTCGAAATTCCAGGTAGAAACCTGATCGATAGTTAATGCGTTCTCTCAATATTCTGCATCCCTTCTTTTTTACTAAATAAAGTTCAGAAATTTTATTCAGTATAATTCTTCCGAATAAAAATTTTTTTTTCATTCATTCTTGTGAACTTTGAATAGTTAACATAATTTCTGGTTTTCGAAATGACATGCAGAATTAAAATAACCAAAAATCATTATACTGTTTCACAAATATATATTTTTCGCGAAATATCATTTTTTTGAATATAAGATGGAATGTCCTCTAAATTCCCAGTTGAATTTGCAGTTTTGTATCTCTTAAACTCAGAAACATCTAAAAAACTCAAGGTATGGTTGCATAATTGTGATTCAATATTTTCAACAATTCGGATATTCCAATCATCACATTCTTCATCTTGTTTGCTTTTCTAACTATAGAGCTGTTTTCAATAGGATACATTTAAAAACATATCATAATGTCTCATAGTTCTTATTCAATCTGAATGACTGACTCTCCTCTGAACACGAGTTTTTGGACTGCTGCTTGATATCGAACTAATTGATAACGGTAGTGATATAATGAAGAAGATCATGGATTACCACTTCGAGGTCAAAAAATAGACGAGATCCGATCAAGTTTGCGACACCGATGATGAAATTCGATTCTCGCTGAATTCCTTATTTTTGTGCCTATCTCCTTTTTACGTACATCAATTTTTTGTTGCTCTTTGTATTGTTTGGCAGTCATGTACCTGTTGAGCCTAATATTAACCCATTCGTTATTTACAGGGAACGCCGGCGGGAGCAGGAAAAACAGTTGAGAGCCAGGATGCAAGAAAATACGGGAGGTACACCACTAGTGCTCTCCCTCCTCTTCGGAAATCCAGTTAAGGTGAGCTTTGAACCATTTATTACATATTTTTACAAATAACCACTGATGTGCTTTCGAAAAGTTTATTGTGTTTTTCGATGAGTCCTATCAGTTTCAAGTACCCTTAGTGATATATTTCAGGGTGTTAGTATTATCACCTTCTAGGAAGAACTGCTCACATCAGGATAAAAACAGAAAGAGCTGTTGATGTATTTACCGTCTGATCTCTCACCTTCTTGAAATGTGACCCAGTCTCACAACGGCCCCTTATGAAATCATCCTTCCGTGCATATTTCAATACCCAATCGAAAGTGTATTTTTCAGAATGTCAAAACAAATACCCACGTATTTCTCATGACCAATTTCCACACATTATATCGATCCATTTTCCACAAGCACGAAAGGTTCCGTGAAATGCAGAAAAAGAGATTCAAAACATCTTAGCGCCCATCAGATGGTATCCAATTTGAATATAAAATGGGCCTATGACCCACAATCGGGGATTGGGGATTCTTAAACGCACCTTTTTTAGTTTCGATCCGCCAGTCAGTATTTGTTCTATCATCTTTCCCTATAGATTAATCACAATATTTTAGAAGTGATATTTTATGTAGACATAATGATATGGATCTCTAAGCCCCAACATTATTTCCTGGAGTCCTCGCGTATAAATCCCCCCATTTTAATTTTTTCGACAACTTCGAAACTTTACAATATCATAACATCTTCGATAATGAAATGATAATTCAAAACTGTATGAGTCATTATAATTTTGAAAAATTATCCTAGTAGCCTTGCTTTAATCATCTTTCAACTGATCTCAATTTTTTTAAATTTTTCTCAGGTTCCTACAAATAAGAATGACCCGTTGGTGAAAAGAATTAACGGCGTACTGGGAGAGTAGAGCAGGGCCAAGCATTTATTCGATGGGAAGAAGGTCTTGATCCAGCCTGGTTTCACCACTCTATATGCGGTGCAACCGAGAACACACATGCCACCCCATCAGCCAGCAAACAGGTAATTAAATGTAGAATTCACAAGACCCTTACTGACATTGAGATGTGTCTCAACAACGCTATTTTTCCAACTTATTTCAAATACTTGTCAGGATTGATCGGTAGAATGTCACTGCTTAATTTTTGTGAAGAGCATTATGAAGATGTTATCCTTGACTTCAGTCAAGGATAACATCTTCATAATGTCAAGGAAGATTCAAATCATCTTGATGCACATTTTATCGTGCAACGCGTCATATCTCAATGTGCAGCCCTTTTTGAAATACCCAAACTTTTACTGAACTACTTTATATAAACAGAATACTAATCAATGTTTTTCCTTGCAGACCAACTTCTGTTGAAGCCAGGCACCAGTTGATGAAGAAAAATAACCACCACCATCCTGGCTTTCATTTTATGCCCGAGAAAAACCGATTCAACACAGGCCAGTCGACAGCAGGCCACACGAAAGCGGCCCTTTTCAGGGCCACCAGGTCAGGCAAATCAACAAAAACAACTACGAACATAGCGGAAACGGCGCATATCAACAAATGATGCGTCGTCCTATGGCCATGGGTCGTCCTACTGCTTATCGAATGACCCGTCCAGCCAGCCCCGTATCGAACAAACAAAGGCCCTTCGACATCAGACCTCACGAACGTGGCCCTTATCAGGGCCACAAAAATAGGCAAATTAACTACAACTATGCCGCCTACAAACAGAAAGTAAATGGTCTATCTCCACTAATAATGCGTCGTCCTATGACCATGGGTGATCCTAGTCATAATCAAGTGAGGCGTACAGCCGTTCCTGTACCGGTAAGTATGAAAC
This sequence comes from Coccinella septempunctata, assembly GCF_907165205.1. Taxonomy (NCBI): domain Eukaryota; kingdom Metazoa; phylum Arthropoda; class Insecta; order Coleoptera; family Coccinellidae; genus Coccinella; species Coccinella septempunctata. Next base: position 4,627,260 of record NC_058196.1, read on the forward strand.
ACCAGTTCTTCTAAAAATTATGCCTCGCTGTGAAATACGAGCTGAAAGATTTTGGATTTATTTAAATTATTCTATTGCCTTCGTAATTCGACGTACAGCATGTATTATCCTCTCAGCATTTCCATCCAATAAATTTTTTGAGAGACTCAGATTAAATAAATTTCGCACAGCTAACGTTCTGAGTGGTAAATAAGTGAACTCTTGTCAACTCCAGACTCTTTCAAAAATCGTAGTAAATTTCATTATCGAAACGAGGTATCCTTAATACTTACACATGATTTTTATTTTACAGGACAGAAAAACTCTACTTCACCAGAGTCCAGCTTCCTCGAACTTCGAAGTAGACAGGGCTCTGAAGGAAATGATCATTATGAAAGCAAAACTTTCGCCTATTGTTCCCATTTCGGGGTTGGATATTAACAAAAAAAAATTGATCTTCCATCATCCTAAGGCAACGGTGAGTTTGATAAGATATTTTTTTCATATTTCAATCCTACATTTTTTTCATATTGATAGGGAAAAAAAGAAACCACACATCGATCAAAACTAATTCCTTTTTTCAATTTCAGCTATCAGAGATGCCCCTTGGTAAAGGTTCCTCTACCCCGAGTAAGTACAAATAATTTATCTCCACATTTACGCTCCCAACATTCAACTCATCTGAGAAACTAAAATTTCTTTCGAAACCAAATTTCTCTGATTTGTCTTTGCAATGAAGTTTCAACGTATACACACAGACTGCATTTCAAATCTTGAGTCAAAATTCAGGGACGTCGAACGGAACATGAAAATCGCCAATCACGTGATAAAATTGAAATACAATATCACAGGAAGCCTGAATGGAAATCCGCGAACGGGCAGTTTTCAGCCGATGTGATGGTTCTAAATAACCTGATTTTCATTCGAAAACTTGTTCGTTTTCACTTGCGAAAATTTTAGGGAATTCGATTTTTTGGCGGGGTCTTTCAGCTTGTTGAAACTTTTTGTTTCGTTAAGGTCCATTTTTTCATATATGATGAGATTTTAAGGAATCTGAACTACTGAATTTCTTTATCATTTGGCCGACGTTTCGGACATTATTCAGCTTTTCTCAAGGCTAAAATGTAAATTGATATAAAATGTATTGTCGAAGTATTGCACATAATGCTGCTCAGAACTTTAACTAGGAAAACTTCTGATCACCTATGAGGTAATTGGTTGCGAGAATAGATCTAGACCTTGCTGGCTTTCACCAAAATTCGAAATTTTTATCTAGTAACCATTATTTTTCCTTTTCAGAACAGAATGAAAAACTTTCCGATCAAACCTTGCACAACATCTCTGGGACATCAGCGTAAGTAACCCTCCGTCAAACGCTTTCGAACCGCATCCCAAACCGTAGATTCGCATTCCACTAATCCTTAATTTCTCCTCCAGCGATCTCAGAATACAATTGGCGTTGTCCGATATCAGCGACGACGAGGAATAAGACCATTCTGTAGTGAAAAGAACGCTGTCTAACATAACGGCGATACCAGCCGCCAATCACATGGACGTCATCCCGCAAATCCTGAGGGACTATCTTGAGAGAGTCAGCGCCCAAAGCAGCAGATTTTTCAGTGCCCATACTCTGTTATAATTATTCAAATAAATAAATAAGCCAAAAATTATATTTTTTCATTCTTGAAACCATCTAACAATTCAAATTTTCAAAAAAATAAAATAGCGATTATGTTAATTTCATAACAAATATTTTTATGAAGTATGTTCACAACAGAAAATAACTGAAAATTTTTGTTTTTGAAAAATAAGTACCCGCTCAGTGAGATAATTTTCCTTTTTTGTATTCAATCAACTTGTTCACTTCCTCGAAATCAACACTTCCCGTAAGTTCATTTTCTATAGAAGAGCGTACCGAAGAATTATTTGGAGTATTCTTGAATTTTTTCGGAACCTTTCTCTTACCTCTTTCTCTTTCAATACATTCGCAGGAATAATTTCTTTTATTAAAACCATTTCTCCACTCATCGTATGGTTTCAAAATTGTGATATAATATTTTCAACTCTTTCAGTATTTTAACTATAACTATCTTCTTTCTGTTTGCTCATCTAAACATGAAATAATTTTTTTGCTATTCATTCCTTTGGACTTTGCATAGTTGACATAATTTCAGTTTCTCAAAATAACATGCAACTTTTCAACCTGCAATATCTCGCTAACTATTCGTTGAAAGGAGGCTACGGAAAGCATTATTTATCAGGAATAAATGCCGGAGAGGAAAGACATAATAACTTGTATATTGCTTTATTTGAGGTTGCTCAAAACACCTCTTTAAATGGAGAATATTCTCGAATCAAATATATAACGTTGAAACGGATTAATTGGGTTATTCACGAGAGTTACATATATAGCATCATTGATTTTTTATAGAACTTTCTGAGCTCTACAAAAGAGGAGTTGATAATTTTTCTTTATCTCTCATATCGTCTATCTGAGCTGAATTTGCATTATCGATTCTGTTTTCAATTGAGAACATTTCAAAACTTATCGTATGGTTTTATAATCCTGATTCAATATTTTCAACTCTTTCCATATTTGAATGATCGCTTTATTCTTTCTGTTTGCTCTTCTGAATTCAAATCAATATAAAAAATGTCAATAATAATAATACAAATAATATAATCGTCAGGGCATGTCTGGAGCCGGCGCTGGACATGACAGCATGCGGGACGTCGGTGGCAGGATGTTGCTGCAGAAGAAGTTACAGCTCCAAAGCAACAACAGCAACCAACGAGTCCAATTCAATTGCCGACTCGAACCGCTGAAGGTGCTGCGCAGGATATTCAGCCAGTGCTTACCCAAGCGCGGTTAGTTAGAAAGCGCATGAAGTGGACAACGTCCATGAATGAAACTATTGTGCGCATATATAACTCCATCACGGGACTAGGGCAGAACACGAACAACTATAGGAAAAGGCTCCATGAGGAATTCTGCAACGCCTACGCAAATATAAATGTCACTGAACAACGGGTGGCAGACCAGTACCGCGTAATTCTGAGAAATGAACTAATACCAATGGCCAGAATCGACGCAATTAAACAAGAACTTCAGCGTCCGCCAGTAACAGAGAGCGACACCAACACCTCTGATGAGATTCACATGCCTGGGCAACAACAGCCAGAAGAAATTGACGCTGAAAGTCCATCTTGCAACCCAAGTGAGGCAGAACACCAGGACGATAGGGAATAGCTCCACCGACAAATTGACTCTGAGATGAGGAGATATTTTGCCGAATTGGAAGGAACAGATCCTCTTCATCGAATAGCACCTCCCCGACTCAATACATCCAAGAATATGTCACTCATAATCGACATCTTGAATAAGGACGTTTTACCTGAGTACCTACAGAATGGCAGTTCATTGGAATATCTTCATCTAGTTTTTTACTGTGCAGCGCTAACGACGGTTAAAATCATAGGGGCAAAAATTCGCCGAACGAACAACGATGGTCCAAAATTACACAAATTATATGCGCCACCATGGCAGAAACGTCTTCAACACAAAACAGAGAGACTAATAAGAGACATTGGACGACTGACGGAGTACGTGAACGGAAATCGCGGAAGGAAGGTTGTGAAAGCTGCCAAAGAAATCATGGATAGAAACAGAACACACACAGAACGAGAGACTGAGAATGCTTCAGCTCACCACTGCCTCGACACTCTGAAGCAAAAGCTAAGTCTGTATGCAGAACGCCTGAGAAGATATAAAAGCAATTATAGCCGGAAAAGAGACAACAATTCATTCGAAAAGTCGGAAGAAACTTTCTACCGGTCACTCACATCGTCTGATGGAGAAAATGGAAAGTTACCACCAAAAGAAGCCATTGAACAATTCTGGACCGAACAATTATCAACGAAACCTCAGTTCAATGGAGATACCGGATGAATTGAAGATGAAAAGTCTGAAGCTGTAAAATATGAGCCGATGCAACATGACATAATCACAATTGAAGAAGTAAAATCAGCTATCAGAGGACTACACAACTGGAAAACACCTGGGCCTGATGGATTACAGAACTTCTGGATCAAGAAACTTTGGATCATGCATGACAAATTGACCTCCGCAATAAATGATGTCATTGAAAATCCTGAAAGAATGCCAATATTCCTTACACATGGCACAACGTACCTGTTACCTAAAGGCCAAAGGAATACAGAAGACCCATCCAAATACCGACCAATCACATGTCTTCCAACGATGTACAAATTAATCACATCGTGCATTTCAAATCGAATTCACAACCATTGCGAAAGGAATTACATCATCGCCATGCAACAAAAAGGATGCACCAAAGAGAGCAGAGGGTGCAAAAAACAGCTAATAATTGATTCAGTTATCTGCAATCAAGCGTTCTCCAAGCGAAGGAATCTTTACGCTGCGTACATAGACTACAAGAAAGCATTCGATTCCATACCTCACGAATGGCTCTTGACTATCTTGAACATTTACAAGGTGGATCCCAATATTGTTAAGTTCCTGAAAAACGCTATGTCAACCTGGCGTACTAGTCTTCAAATGAAAGCAGCAGATTGCTCCATTACGACCGGACCTATTCCAATAAGACGCGGAATTTTCCAAGGGGATTCGCTGAGCCCTCTGTGGTTCTGCATGGCTCTGAATCCCTTGTCTCATAGATTGAACTCTACGGACTACGGATTTGCCATCAAAAGCGGCAGTAGAACTATGATGAAACTGAATCATCTCCTTTACATGGACGATTTGAAACTCTTCGCATCTACCAAAAAACAAATGCAACAGATGCTGAAAATGGTGGAAGGATTCTCGGAAGACATCAAAATGAAGTTTGGATTAGAAAAATGTCGACTGCTCAACATAACGAGAGGGAAAATAGAAGATGGTACGTTCAAACTCAGGGAAGGTGCAGAAATTGAAGCATCGAAGGAAGGAGACACATACAAGTATCTGGGCATAAAATAGGCAAGAAAAATCAATCAGATCCAGATGAAGAAAGAACTAACGGAGGAGTTCACCCGAAGATTGAGAAGGATAATGAGAACTGGCCTTAACAGCAAGAATCTGATAAAAGCTATCAATACCTACGCTTGCTCGGCGCTGAGCTACTCATTCGGTATCATCTCTTGGACCACCACCGATTTAGCAGCCTTACAAAGAAAAATAAGGACGATGCTCACTAAACACAATAAACATCACCCCAAAAGCTCAATAGAACGGACCGAGCTGCCACGACATCTTCTGGGTAGAGGAATTGTTGATTTGTCCAACCGTATGACCCAGGAAATTGAAGGACTTCGAAAATATTTTCTGAGCGAGGCTGCTTCGTCAGAACTCCATCGAGTAGTTTGTGTTGCTGATACTTCTACACCGCTAAAGCTACAGCAGGACCACTTGGAAACCGTCGAACACTCTGCAGAAAGTAAAATGCAGAAACTGATTGGCAAACCTTTGCATGGGAGGCACCAGAACGAGGTCAACCATGATTACGTCGACATTTCTGCGTCGAACTACTGGTTGATTTCCGGAAGGTTGTTTCCTGAGACAGAGGGCTTCATGCTTGCCATCCAGGATCAGGTGATTCCAACAAGGAACTACATGAAATATATCGCCAAGGATGCCTCAGTGGCGGATGATAGCTGTCGTTATGGCTGTGCGACACATGAAACTATCCAGCACATCACAGGGGGATGTCAGAAGTTCGCGGGCACGGAGTACAAAAATAGACATGATGCCGTTGCGAAGATTCTTCACCAAGAATTGGCACTAAAACACCAACTTCTAAGTTCGAAAAAGGTTTTTTATTACAATAACCATCCGGATGCTGTATTGGAAAATGAACATCACAAGCTCTATTGGGATCGCACGGTTCTCACAGACCGGAAAATAACCCACAATAGACCAGACCTCATATTGCTCAATAAGGATGATGACACAGCACTTTTCATCGATGTGGCGATTCCAAATAATAACAATCTTCTAGATAGGCACGCTGAAAAAATTTCAAAGTACAGAGATCTCGAGGAGCAAACCAGGAGACAGTGGAAGCTGAAAGATGTCAAGACCATCCCTATTGTCATATCATCTACAGGCCTGATACCGAAGAAACTACTGGAGAACTTGAGGAAACTTCAGCTGGACGAAAATATCTATAGAGTGATGCAGAAGGCGGTACTGCTGGGAACGGCGAGAACTGTACGCAAGTACATGGGAAATTCAGAGGAACACCGTCTGCTCCGACAGGAAGTGCGGACGGAGCAGGAATCCAACTTACAGCAGGGATCCGAGGAGCGACCCGAACCCGACCAACACCACGAGCCCGAAAACCTGGAAAGGGCTCCAACAGAGCTTAATCCTTTTGATATCTGAGATGTCTGGGATAAGTGAATTTTCCTCTGAAGAGGAGTGTGAAAGCCGCAAGGCTAAAGTCATAAAGCTCTGTTTTATAATAGGCAGTGATTTCTCTGAATTTCAGGATTTTCATAATTTTCAATAGAGAATTACTCAATTTTTTCGGAACGTTACTGTAACCATTTCTATACTTATATATCTGCAGTATTTTCTTCGATTGAGACCATTTCAAATTTTAACGTATGATTTCATAATTGTGATTCAAAATTTCCAACAATTATAAAATTTCAATTCTGACTTTATTCATTTTATTTACCTTTCGCATTCATAAGACTGTTTTTCCATTTAATGCTTGTGGACTTTGAGTAGTTGAACATCTACACGGTTCTTCAAAATTACATGCAGAATCAAAATAACCCAAAAACGTTATTCCTCTTCAAGAATATTGATTTTTCGTGAGGTAATATGCTTTCGACGAATGAAATAGAATGTTCTCGAAACTCCAGGTAAAAACCTGATCGAAAGTTGATGCGTTTTCTCAAAATTCTGCATCCCTACTCTTTCACTAGATAACGTCATGTTCTGAAATTCTATTCAGTATAACTCTGTTCGCTCTTTTGAGAGGTTGAAAATCTCGGCGAATTCCTCAGTGTCTTCTCGATCATTGGCAAAATTGTGTGAATTTTTTCATTCAGAATACCGTATCGATAAAATTTTAAAATGAGGTTAACTAATGATTGGTACGAGAAGTTGATGTAAGTAGTGTATATTCAGCATGACTTCGAATTAATTAGTGTAGAAAAAGTTGTTAACATCAAAATATTTTTCATTCAATCAAGTCTCCAGAGAATTTCAGGTTTCTTATATTTCCCACTAATCAATTTTTGAATCTTTTTGAATAGCCACTCTAACCCCGTACTAATTCAATACATTTGCAGAATTGGTATTCTTTCCGTTAAAAATATTTCTCCTTTCATCCTATTGTTTCAAAATTGTGATTCAATATTTTCAATATTTCAATTATCTTTTTTCTTTTTGCTCTTAGAAATGAAAGTTTTTTTTTCATTCATTCTTGTGATATTTGAATGGTTAACATAATTGCAGTTTTTAGAAATTACATGAAGAATCGAAATAACAAATGATCATGATACAGTTTCACGAATTCAGACTTTTAGCAAAGTATTGTTCTTTTGAAAAATATGATAGAATGTTCTCGAAATTCCAGGTAGAAACCTGACCGTTAGTTAATGCGTTTTCTCAAAATTCTGCATCCCTACTCTTTCACTAGATAACGTCATGTTCTGAAATTCTATTCAGTATAACTCTGTTCGCTCTTTTGAGAGGTTGAAAATCTCGGCGAATTCCTCAGTGTCTTCTCGATCATTGGCAAAATTGTGTGAATTTTTTCATTCAGAATATCGTATCGATAAAATTTGAAAATGATGTTAACTAATGATTGGTACGAGAAGTTGATGTAAGTAGTGTATATTCAGCATGACTTCGAATTAGTTAGTGTAGAAAAAGTTGTTAACATCAAAATATTTTTCATTCAATCAAGTCTCCAGAGAATTTCAGGTTTCTTATATTTCCCACTAATCAATTTTTGAATCTTTTTGAATAGCCACTCTAACCCCGTACTAATTCAATACATTTGCAGAATTGATATTCTTTCCGTTAAAAATATTTCTCCACTCATCCTATTGTTTCAAAATTGTGATTCAATATTTTCAACCCTTCAATAATCAATTATACTCTTTCCCCGTTTTGTTTGCGTCTTGAGATATGAAACAGGCTTATTTCTTTCATTTTTGTGGACTTTGAGTGGCAGAAAATCATTTCGGTTCTTCAAAATTACATGCATATTCAAAATAACAAATAATCATGATACCGTTTCGCGAGAATAGAATTTCAGCAAAGTATTATTCTTTTGAAAAATAGGAAAGAATGTTGTCGAAATTCTAGATTAAATTTGCATAATTGATTTCCTTTTCAATCGAGAATCTTCCAAAACCTATCGTTCGGTTTCTCAATTGTGATTCAATATCTTCAATATTTCAATTATCTTTTTTCTTTTTGCTCTTAGAAATGAAAGTTTTTTTTTCATTCATTCTTGTGATATTTGAATGGTTAACATAATTGCAGTTTTTAGAAATTACATGAAGAATCGAAATAACAAATGATCATGATACAGTTTCACGAATTTAGACTTTTAGCAAAGTATTGTTCTTTTGAAAAATATAATAGAATGTTCTCGAAATTCTAGGTAGAAACCTGACCGTTAGTTAATGCGTGCTCTCAAAATTCTGCATCCCTACTCTTTTAGTAGATAACGTTCTATTCAGTATAACACTGTTCGCTCTTTTGAGAAGTTGAAAATTTCGGCGTATTCCTTAGTGTCTTCTAGATCATTGGCAAAGTTTTGTGAATCTTTTCATTCAGAATACCGTATCGATAAAATTTGAAAATGAGGTTAACTAATGATTGGTACGAGAAGTTGATGTAAGTAGTGTATATTCAGCATGACTTCGAATTAGTTAGTGTAGAAAAAGTTGTTAACATCAAAATATTTTTCATTCAATCAAGTCTCCAGAGAATTTCAGGTTTCTTATATTTCCCACTAATCAATTTTTGAATCTTTTTGAATAGCCACTCTAACCCCGTACTAATTCAATAAATTTGCAGAATTGATATTCTTTCCGTTAAAAATATTTCTCCACTCATCCTATTGTTTCAAAATTGTGATTCAATATTTTCAACCCTTCAATAATCAATTATACTCTTTCCCCGTTTTGTTTGCGTCTTGAGATATAAAACAGGCTTATTTCTTTCATTTATGTGGACTTTGAGTAGCAGAAAATCATTTCGGTTCTTCAAAATTACATGCATATTCAAAATAACAAATAATCATGATACCGTTTCGCGAGAATAGAATTTCAGCAAAGTATTATTCTTTTGAAAAATAGGAAAGAATGTTGTCGAAATTCTAGATTAAATTTGCATAATTGATTTCCTTTTCAATTGAGAATCTTCCAAAACCTATCGTTCGGTTTCTCAATTGTGATTCAATATTTCAATTATCTTTTTTCTTTTTGCTCTCAGAAATGAAAGTTTTTTTTCATTCATTCTTGTGATATTTGAATGGTTAACATAATTGCAGTTTTTAGAAATTACATGAAGAATCGAAATAACAAATGATCATGATACAGTTTCACGAATTTAGACTTTTAGCAAAGTATTGTTCTTTTGAAAAATATAATAGAATGTTCTCGAAATTCTAGGTAGAAACCTGACCGTTAGTTAATGCGTGCTCTCAAAATTCTGCATCCCTTCTCTTTTAGTAGATAACGTTCTATTCAGTATAACACTGTTCGCTCTTTTGAGAAGTTGAAAATTTCGGCGTATTCCTTAGTGTCTTCTAGATCATTGGCAAAGTTTTGTGAATCTTTTCATTCAGAATACCGTATCGATAAAATTTGAAATGAAGTTAACTAATGATTGGTACGAGAAGCTGATGTAAGTAGTGTATATTCAGAATGACTTCGAATTAGTTAGTGTAGAAAAAGTTGATAACATCAAGATATTTTTCATTTAATCAAGTCTCCAGTGAATTTCATGTTTCTCATATTTCTCACTAATCAATTTTTAAATTTTTTTGAATAGCCACTCTAACCTCGTACTAATTCAATACATTTGCTGAATTGATTCTTTTCGTTGAAAATATTTCTCCACTCATCGCATGGTTTCAAAATTGTGATTCAATGTTTTCAACCCTTCAATAATCAAATAAACTGTTTCTTCCTTTTGTTTGGGTCTTGAAATATAAAATAGGCTTATTTCTTTCATTTTTGTGGACTTTGACTAGAAGAAAATCATTTCGGTTCTTCAAAATTACATGCATATTCAAAATAACAAACAATCATGATACCGTTTCGCGAGAATAGAATTTTAGCAAAGTATTATTCTTTTGAAAAATAGGATAGAATTTACTCGAAATTCTAGGTTAAATTTGCATTATTGATTTCCTTTTCAATTGAGAACATTCCAAAACCTATCGTTCGGTTTCTCAATTGTGATTCAATATTTTCAATATTTCAATTATCTTTTTTTCTTTTTGCCTATCCAAATATGAATTTTTTTTTCATTCATTCTTTTGATCTTTAAATATTTAACATAATTTCAGTTTCTTAAAATTACATGAAGAATCGAAATAACAAATAATCATGATACAGTTTCACGAATATAGACTTTTAGCAAAATATCATTATTTCGAAAAAAAAAAGATAGAATGTTCTCGAATCTCCAGGTAGAAACCTGACCGATAGTTAATGAGTTTTCTCAAAATTCGGCATCCCATCTCTTTTAGTAGATAACGTTCTATTCAGTATAACTCTGTTCGCTCTTTTGAGAAGTTGAAAATTTTGGCGAAATCCTTAGTGTCTTCTAGATCATTGACAAAGTTTTGTGAATTTTTTCATTCAGAATACCGTATCGATAAAATTCGAAAATGAAGTTAACTAATAATTGGTACAAGGAGTTGATGTAAGTAGTGTATATTCAGCATAACATCGAAATATTTTTCATTTAATCAAGTCTCCAGTGAATTTCAGGTTTCTTATATTTCCCAATAATCACTTTTCAAATTTTTTTGAATAGCTACTCTAACCCCGTACTAATTCAATACATTTGCAGAATTGATATTTTTTTCGTTGAAAATATTTCTCCACTTATCGTATTGTTTCAAAATTTTGATTCGATATTTTCAACCCTTCAATAATCAAATAAACTGTTTCTTTTTTTTGTTTGCGTTTTGAAATATAAAACTGGCTTATTTCTTTCATTTTTGTGGACTTTGACTAGCAGAAAATCATTTCGGTTCTTCAAAATTACATGCATATTCAATATAACAAATAATCATGATACCGTTTCGCGAGAATTACATTACATTACTCAGATTATAAACTTTGAGCAAAGTATTATTCTTTCGAAAAATAAGATAGAATGTTCTCGGAATTCTAGGTTGAATTTGCATAAACGATTTCCTTTTCAATTGAGAACATATCGAAACTTATCCTATGGTTTCTTAATTGTGATAAGATATTTTCAACTTATTCAATATTTCAATTATCACTATCTTTTCTCTTTTGGCTCTTTCAAATATAATTTTTATTCATTCATTCGTGTGAACTTTAAATGGTTTACATTTTTTCAGTTTTTCAAAATTACATGCAGAATCAAAATAGCCAAGAATCATTATACTGTTTCACGAATATGGATTTTTCGCGAAATATTATTGTTTCGAAAATAAGATGGAATATCTTTTAATTTCCCAGTTGAATTTGCAGTTTCGTATCTTTTGAACTAAGGAACATCTAAAAATCTCAAGGTATGGTTGCATGATTGTGATTCTTTATTTTCAACAATTCTGATATTTCAATCATCACATTCTTCATCTTGTTAGCTTTTCCAACTATGAAGCTGTACTTATTATTTCATTTTTGTGGACAAAATTTTTAAATTCTCTCGAATCGTCACTCTAACCCCGTACTAATTCCATACATTTGCAGAATCAATTTTTTTTATTAACAATATTTCTCCACTCATCGTATGGTTTCAAAATTGTGATTCAATATTTTCAACCCTTACATAATCAAATAAACTCTTTCTTCTTTTCTTTTGCTTTTGGAAATATAAAACAGGCAAATTTCTTTTTTTTTTTGTGGACTTTAGCTAGTAGAATATTATTGCAGTTCTGCAAAATTACATGCAGATTCAAAATAACGAGTGATCATGATACCGTTTCGCGAGAATAGAATTTTAGCAGAGTATTATTCTTTAAAAAAATAGGATAGAATGTTCTCGAAATTCTAGGTTAAATTTGCATAATTGATCCATTTTTCAATTGAGAACCTTTCAGAACCTATCGTATGGTTTCTCAATTGTGATTCAATATTTTCAACTCATTCAGTATTTCAATTATCACTTCCTCCTCTTGCTCTTCCAAATATGAATTTTTTTTTCATTGATTCTTGTGATCTTTGAATAGTTAACATAATTTTAGTTTCTCAAAATTACATGCAGAATCAAAATAACAAATAATCATGTTACACTTTCACGAATTTAGACTTTTAGCAAAGTATTATTCTTTTGAAGAATATGATAGAATGTTCTCGAAATTCCAGGTAGAAACCTGATCGATAGTTAATGCGTTCTCTCAATATTCTGCATCCCTACTTTTTCACTAAATGAAGTTCAGAAATTTCATTCAGTATAATTCTTCCGAATAAAAATTTTTTTTTCATTCATTCTTGTGAACTTTGAATAGTTAACATAATTTCTGGTTTTCGAAATGACATGCAGAATTAAAATAACCAAAAATCATTATACTGTTTCACAAATATATATTTTTCGCGAAATATCATTTTTTTGAATATAAGATGGAATGTCCTCTAAATTCCCAGTTGAATTTGCAGTTTTGTATCTCTTAAACTCAGAAACATCTAAAAAACTCAAGGTATGGTTGCATAATTGTGATTCAATATTTTCAACAATTCTGATATTCCAATCATCACATTCTTCATCTTGTTTGCTTTTCTAACTATAGAGCTGTTTTCAATAGGATACATTTAAAAACATATCATAATGTCTCATAGCTCTTATTCAATCTGAATGACTGACTCTCCTCTGAACACGAGTTTTTGGACTGCTGCTTGAAATCGAACTAATTGATTACGGTAGTGATATAATGGAGTAGATCATGGATTACCACTTCGAGGTCAAAAAATAGACGAGATCCGATCAAGTTTGCGACACCGATGATGAAATTCGATTCTCGCTGAATTCCTTATTTTTGTGCCTATCTCCTTTTTACGTACATCAATTTTTTGTTGCTCTTTGTATTGTTTGGCAGTCATGTACCTGTTGAGCCTAATATTAACCCATTCGTTATTTACAGGGAACGCCGGCGGGAGCAGGAAAAACAGTTGAGAGCCAGGATGCAAGAAAATACGGGAGGTACACCACTAGTGCTTCCCCCCCTCTTCGGAAATCCAGTTAAGGTGAGCTTTGAACCCTTTATTACATATTTTTACAAATAACCACTGATGTGCTTTCGAGAAATTCATTGTGTTTTTCGATGAGTCCTATCAGTTTCAAGTACCCTTAGTGATATATTCCAGGGTGTTAGTATTATCACCTTCTAGGAAGAACTGCTCACATCAGGATAAAAACAGAAAGAGCTGTTGATGTATTTACCGTCTGATCTCTCACCTTCTTGAAATGTGACCCAGTCTCACAACGGCCCCTTATGAAATCATCCTTCCGTGCATATTTCAATACCCAATCGAAAGTGTATTTTTCAGAATGTCAAAACAAATACTCACGTATTTCTCATGACCAATTTCCACACATTATATCGATCCATTTTCCACAAGCACGAAAGGTTCTGTGAAATGCAAAAAAAGAGATTCAGAACATCTTAGCGCCCATCAGATGGTATCCAATTTGAATATAAAATGGGCCTATGACCCACAATCCGGGATTGGGGATTCTTAAACGCACCTTTTTTAGTTTCGATCCGCCAGTCAGTATTTGTTCTATCATCTTTCCCTATAGATTAATCACAATATTTTAGAAGTGATATTTTATGTAGACATAATGATATGGATCTCTAAGCCCCAACATTATTTCCTGGAGTCCTCGCGTATAAATCCCCCCATTTTAATTTTTTCGACAACTTCGAAACTTTACAATATCATAACATCTTCGATAATGAAATGATAATTCAAAACTGTATGAGTCATTATAATTTTGAAAAATTATCCTAGTAGCCTTGCTTTAATCATCTTTCAACTGATCTCAATTTTTTTTAATTTTTCTCAGGTTCCTACAAATAAGAATGACCCGTTGGTGAAAAGAATTAACGGCGTACTGGGAGAGTATAGCAGGGCCAAGCATTTATTCGATGGGAAGAAGGTCTTGATCCAGCCTGGTTTCACCACTCTATATGCGGTGCAACCGAGAACACACATGCCACCCCATCAGCCAGCAAACAGGTAATTAAATGTAGAATTCACAAGACCCTTACTGACATTGAGATGTGTCTCAACAACGCTATTTTTCCAACTTATTTCAAATACTTGTCAGGATTGATCGGTAGAATGTCACTGCTTAATTTTTGTGAAGAGCATTATGAAGATGTTATCCTTGACTTCAGTCAAGGAAGATTCAAATCATCTTGATGCACATTTTATCGTGCAACGCGTCATATCTCAATGTGCAGCCCTTTTTGAAATACCCAAACTTTTACTGAACTACTTTATATAAACAGAATACTAATCAATATTTTTCCTTGCAGACCAACTTCTGTTGAAGCCAGGCACGAGTTGATGAAGAAAAATAACCACCACCATCCTGGCTTTCATTTTATGCCCGAGAAGAAACCGATTCAACACAGGCCAGTCGACAGCAGGCCACACGAAAGCGGCCCTTTTCAGGGCCACCAGGTCAACAAAAACAACTACGAACATAGCGGAAACGGCGCATATCAACAAATGATGCGTCGTCCTATGGCCATGGGTCGTCCTACTGCTTATCGAATGACCCGTCCAGCCGGCCCCGTATCGAACCAACAAAGGCCCTCCGACATCAGACCTCACGAACGCGGCCCTTATCAGGGCCACAAGAATAGGCAAATTAACTACAACTATGCCGCCTACAAACAGAAAGGAAATGGTCTATATCCACTAATAATGCGTCGTCCTATGACCATGGGTGATCCTAGTCATAATCAAGTGAGGCGTACAGCCGTTCCTGTACCGGTAAGCATGAAACACCAGTTCTTCTAAAAATTATGCCTCGCTGTGAAATACGAGCTGAAAGATTTTGGATTTATTTAAATTATTCTATTGCCTTCGTAATTCGACGTACAGCATGTATTATCCTCTCAGCATTTCCATCCAATAAATTTTTTGAGAGACTCAGATTAAATAAATTTCGCACAGCTAACGTTCTGAGTGGTAAATAAGTGAACTCTTTTCAACTCCAGACTCTTTCAAAAATCGTAGTAAATTTCATTATCGAAACGAGGTATCCTTAATACTTACACATGATTTTTATTTTACAGGACAGAAAAACTCTACTTCACCAGAGTCCAGCTTCCTCGAACTTCGAAGTAGACAGGGCTCTGAAGGAAATGATCATTATGAAAGCAAAACTTTCGCCTATTGTTCCCATTTCGGGGTTGGATATTAACAAAAAAAAATTTATCCTCCATCATCCTAAGGCAACGGTGAGTTTGATAAGATATTTTTTTCCTATTTCAATCCTACATTTTTTTCATATTGATAGGGAGAAAAAGAAACCACACATCGATCAAAACTAATTCCTTTTTTCAATTTCAGCTATCAGAGATGCCCCTTTGTAAAGGTTCCTCTATCCCGAGTAAGTACAAATAATTTATCTCCACATTTACGCTCCCAACATTCAACTCATCTGAGAAACTAAAATTTCTTTCGAAACCAAATTTCTCTGATTTGTCTTTGCAATGAAATTTCAACGTATACACACAGACTTCATTTCAAATCTTGAGTCAAAATTCAGGGACGTCGAACGGAACATGAAAATCGCCAATCACGTGATAAAATTGAAATACAATATCACAGGAAGCCTGAATGGAAATCCGCGAACGGGCAGTTTTCAGCCGATGTGATGGTTCTAAATAACCTGATTTTCATTCGAAAACTTGTTCGTTTTCACTTGCGAAAATTTTAGGGAATTCGATTTTTTGGCGGGGTCTTTCAGCTTGTTGAAACTTTTTGTTTCGTTAAGGTCCATTTTTTCATATATGATGAGATTTTAAGGAATCTGAACTACTGAATTTCTTTATCATTTGGCCGACGTTTCGGACATTATTCAGCTTTTTCTCAAGGCTACAATGTAAATTGATATGAAATGTATTGTCGAAGTATTGCACATAATGCTGCTCAGAACTTTAACTAGGAAAACTTCTGATCACCTATGAGGTAATTGGTTGCGAGAATAGATCTAGACCTTGCTGGCTTTCACCAAAATTCGAAATTTTTATCTAGTAACCATTATTTTTCCTTTTCAGAACAGAATGAAAAACTTTCCGATCAAACCTTGCACAACATGTCTGGGACATCAGCGTAAGTAACCCTCCGTCAAACGCTTTCGAACCGCATCCCAAACCGTAGATTCGCATTCAACTAATCCTTAATTTCTCCTCCAGCGATCTCAGAATACAATTGGCGTTGTCCGATATCAGCGACGACGAGGAATAAGACCATTCTGTAGTGAAAAGAACGCTGTCTAACATAACGGCGATACCAGCCGCCAATCACATGGACGTCATCCCGCAAATCCTGAAGGACTATCTTGACAGAGTCAGCGCCCAAAGCAGCAGATTTTTCAGTGCCCATACTCTGTTATAATTATTCAAATAAATAAATAAGCCAAAAATTATATTTTTTCATTCTTGAAACCATCTAACAATTCAAATTTTCAAAAAAATAAAATAGCGATTATGTTAATTTCATAACAAATATTTTTATGAAGTATGTTCACAACAGAAAATAACTGAAAATTTTTGTTTTTGAAAAATAAGTACCCGCTCAGTGAGATAATTTTCCTTTTTTGTATTCAATCAACTTGTTCACTTCCTCGAAATCAACACTTACCGTAAGTTCATTTTCTATAGAAGAGCGTACCGAAGAATTATTTGGAGTATTCTTGAATTTTTTCGGAACCTTTCTCTTACCTCTTTCTCTTTCAATACATTCGCAGGAATAATTTCTTTTATTAAAACCATTTCTCCACTCATCGTATGGTTTCAAAATTGTGATATAATATTTTCAACTCTTTCAGTATTTTAACTATAACTATCTTCTTTCTGTTTGCTCATCTAAACATGAAATTATTTTTTTGCTATTCATTCCTTTGGACTTTGCATAGTTGACATAATTTCAGTTTCTCAAAATAACATGCAACTTTTCAACCTGCAATATCTCGCTAACTATTCGTTGAAAGGAGGCTACGGAAAGCATTATTTATCAGGAATAAATGCCGGAGAGGAAAGACATAATAACTTGTATATTGCTTTATTTGAGGTTGCTCAAAACACCTCTTTAAATGGAGAATATTCTCGAATCAAATATATAACGTTGAAACGGATTAATTGGGTTATTCACGAGAGTTACATATATAGTATCATTGATTTTTTATAGAACTTTCTGAGCTCTACAAAAGAGGAGTTGATAATTTTTCTTTATCTCTCATATCGTCTATCTGAGCTGAATTTGCATTATCGATTCTGTTTTCAATTGAGAACATTTCAAAACTTATCGTATGGTTTTATAGTCCTGATTCAATATTTTCAACTCTTTCCATATTTGAATGATCGCTCTATTCTTTCTGTTTGCTCTTCTGAATTCAAATCAATATAAAAAATGTTAATAATAATAATACAAATGAGGGTCTGGAGCCGGCGCTGGACATGACAGCATGCGGGACGTCGGTGGCAGGATGTTGAGGAAGCGGGCTCCTGCTGCAGAAGAAGCTACAGCTCCAAAGCAACAACAGCAACCAACGAGTCCAATTCAATTGCCGACTCGAACCGCTGAAGGTGCTGCGCAGGATATTCAGCCAGTGCTTACCCAAGCGGGGTTAGTTAGAAAGCGCATGAAGTGGACAACGTCCATGAATGAAACTATTGTGCGCATATATAACTCCATCACGGGACTAGGGCAGAACACGAACAACTATAGGAAAAGGCTCCATGAGGAATTCTGCAACGCCTACCCAAATATAAATGTCACTGAACAACGGGTGGCAGACCAGTACCGCGTAATTCTGAGAAATGAACTAATACCAATGGCCAGAATCGACGCAATTAAACAAGAACTTCAGCGTCCGCCAGTAACAGAGAGCGACACCAACACCTCTGATGAGATTCACATGCCTGGGCAACAACAGCCAGAAGAAATTGACGCTGAAAGTCCATATTGCAACCCAAGTGAGGCAGAACACCAGGACGATAGGGAATAGCTCCACCGACAAATTGACTCTGAGATGAGGAGATATTTTGCCGAATTGGAAGGAACAGATCCTCTTCATCGAATAGCACCTCCCCGACTCAATACATCCAAGAATATGTCACTCATAATCGACATCTTGAATAAGGACGTTTTACCTGAGTACCTACAGAATGGCAGTTCATTGGAATATCTTCATCTAGTTTTTTACTGTGCAGCGCTAACGAAGGTTAAAATCATAGGGGCAAAAATTCGCCGAACGAACAACGATGGTCCAAAATTACACAAATTATATGCGCCACCATGGCAGAAACGTCTTCAACACAAAACAGAGAGACTAATAAGAGACATTGGACGACTGACGGAGTACGTGAACGGAAATCGCGGAAGGAAGGTTGTGAAAGCTGCCAAAGAAATCATGGATAGAAACAGAACACACACAGAACGAGAGACTGAGAATGCTTCAGCTCACCACTGCCTCGACACTCTGAAGCAAAAGCTAAGTCTGTATGCAGAACGCCTGAGAAGATATAAAAGCAATTATAGCCGGAAAAGAGACAACAATTCATTCGAAAAGTCGGAAGAAACTTTCTACCGGTCACTCACATCGTCTGATGGAGAAAATGGAAAGTTACCACCAAAAGAAGCCATTGAACAATTCTGGACCGAACAATTATCAACGAAACCTCAGTTCAATGGAGATACCGGATGAATTGAAGATGAAAAGTCTGAAGCTGTAAAATATGAGCCGATGCAACATGACATAATCACAATTGAAGAAGTAAAATCAGCTATCAGAGGACTACACAACTGGAAAACACCTGGGCCTGATGGATTACAGAACTTCTGGATCAAGAAACTTTGGATCATGCATGACAAATTGACCTCCGCAATAAATGTTGTCATTGAAAATCCTGAAAGAATGCCAATATTCCTTACACATGGCACAACGTACCTGTTACCTAAAGGCCAAAGGAATACAGAAGACCCATCCAAATACCGACCAATCACATGTCTTCCAACGATGTACAAATTAATCACATCGTGCATTTCAAATCGAATTCACAACCA
The DNA here is from genome assembly GCF_907165205.1 of Coccinella septempunctata. Taxonomy (NCBI): domain Eukaryota; kingdom Metazoa; phylum Arthropoda; class Insecta; order Coleoptera; family Coccinellidae; genus Coccinella; species Coccinella septempunctata. The sequence goes on from NC_058196.1 coordinate 4,646,745, forward strand.
TTGCGAAAGGAATTACATCATCGCCATGCAACAAAAAGGATGCACCAAAGAGAGCAGAGGGTGCAAAAAACAGCTAATAATTGATTCAGTTATCTGCAATCAAGCGTTCTCCAAGCGAAGGAATCTTTACGCTGCGTACATAGACTACAAGAAAGCATTCGATTCCATACCTCACGAATGGCTCTTGACTATCTTGAACATTTACAAGGTGGATCCCAATATTGTTAAGTTCCTGAAAAACGCTATGTCAACCTGGCGTACTAGTCTTCAAATGAAAGCTCCATTACGACCGGACCTATTCCAATAAGACGCGGAATTTTCCAAGGGGATTCGCTGAGCCCTCTGTGGTTCTGCATGGCTCTGAATCCCTTGTCTCATAGATTGAACTCTACGGACTACGGATTTGCCATCAAAAGCGGCAGTAGAACTATGATGAAACTGAATCATCTCCTTTACATGGACGATTTGAAACTCTTCGCATCTACCAAAAAACAAATGCAACAGATGCTGAAAATGGTGGAAGGATTCTCGGAAGACATCAAAATGAAGTTTGGATTAGAAAAATGTCGACTGCTCAACATAACGAGAGGGAAAATAGAAGATGGTACGTTCAAACTCAGGGAAGGTGCAGAAATTGAAGCATCGAAGGAAGGAGACACATACAAGTATCTGGGCATAAAATAGGCAAGAAAAATCAATCAGATCCAGATGAAGAAAGAACTAACGGAGGAGTTCACCCGAAGATTGAGAAGGATAATGAGAACTGGCCTTAACAGCAAGAATCTGATAAAAGCTATCAATACCTACGCTTGCTCGGCGCTGAGCTACTCATTCGGTATCATCTCTTGGACCACCACCGATTTAGCAGCCTTACAAAGAAAAATAAGGACGATGCTCACTAAACACAATAAACATCACCCCAAAAGCTCAATAGAACGGACCGAGCTGCCACGACATCTTCTGGGTAGAGGAATTGTTGATTTGTCCAACCGTATGACCCAGGAAATTGAAGGACTTCGAAAATATTTTCTGAGCGAGGCTGCTTCGTCAGAACTCCATCGAGTAGTTTGTGTTGCTGATACTTCTACACCGCTAAAGCTACAGCAGGACCACTTGGAAACCGTCGAACACTCTGCAGAAAGTAAAATGCAGAAACTGATTGGCAAACTTTTGCATGGGAGGCACCAGAACGAGGTCAACCATGATTACGTCGACATTTCTGCGTCGAACTACTGGTTGATTTCCGGAAGGTTGTTTCCTGAGACAGAGGGCTTCATGCTTGCCATCCAGGATCAGGTGATTCCAACAAGGAACTACATGAAATATATCGCCAAGGATGCCTCAGTGGCGGATGATAGCTGTCGTTATGGCTGTGCGACACATGAAACTATCCAGCACATCACAGGGGGATGTCAGAAGTTCGCGGGCACGGAGTACAAAAATAGACATGATGCCGTTGCGAAGATTCTTCACCAAGAATTGGCACTAAAACACCAACTTCTAAGTTCGAAAAAGGTTTCTTATTACAATAACCATCCGGATGCTGTATTGGAAAATGAACATCACAAGCTCTATTGGGATCGCACGGTTCTCACAGACCGGAAAATAACCCACAATAGACCAGACCTCATATTGCTCAATAAGGATGATGACACAGCACTTTTCATCGATGTGGCGATTCCAAATAATAACAATCTTCTAGATAGGCACGCTGAAAAAATTTCAAAGTACAGAGATCTCGAGGAGCAAACCAGGAGACAGTGGAAGCTGAAAGATGTCAAGACCATCCCTATTGTCATATCATCTACAGGCCTGATACCGAAGAAACTACTGGAGAACTTGAGGAAACTTCAGCTGGACGAAAATATCTATAGAGTGATGCAGAAGGCGGTACTGCTGGGAACGGCGAGAACTGTACGCAAGTACATGGGAAATTCAGAGGAACACCGTCTGCTCCGACAGGAAGTGCGGACGGAGCAGAAATCCAACTTACAGCAGGGATCCGAGGAGCGACCCGAACCCGACCAACACCACGAGCCCGAAAACCTGGAAAGGGCTCCAACAGAGCTTAATCCTTTTGATATCTGAGATGTCTGGGATAAGTGAATTTTCCTCTGAAGAGGAGTGTGAAAGCCGCAAGGCTAAAGTCATAAAGCTCTGTTTTATAATAGGCAGTGATTTCTCTGAATTTCAGGATTTTCATAATTTTCAATAGAGAATTACTCAATTTTTTCGGAACGTTACTGTAACCATTTCTATACTTATATATCTGCAGTATTTTCTTCGATTGAGACCATTTCAAATTTTAACGTATGATTTCATAATTGTGATTCAAAATTTCCAACAATTATAAAATTTCAATTCTGACTTTATTCATTTTATTTACCTTTCGCATTCATAAGACTGTTTTTCCATTTAATGCTTGTGGACTTTGAGTAGTTGAACATCTACACGGTTCTTCAAAATTACATGCAGAATCAAAATAACCCAAAAACATTATTCCTCTTCAAGAATATTGATTTTTCGTGAGGTAATATGCTTTCGACGAATGAAATAGAATGTTCTCGAAACTCCAGGTAAAAACCTGATCGAAAGTTGATGCGTTTTCTCAAAATTCTGCATCCCTACTCTTTCACTAGATAACGTCATGTTCTGAAATTCTATTCAGTATAACTCTGTTCGCTCTTTTGAGAGGTTGAAAATCTCGGCGAATTCCTCAGTGTCTTCTCGATCATTGGCAAAATTGTGTGAATTTTTTCATTCAGAATACCGTATCGATAAAATTTTAAAATGAGGTTAACTAATGATTGGTACGAGAAGTTGATGTAAGTAGTGTATATTCAGCATGACTTCGAATTAATTAGTGTAGAAAAAGTTGTTAACATCAAAATATTTTTCATTCAATCAAGTCTCCAGAGAATTTCAGGTTTCTTATATTTCCCACTAATCAATTTTTGAATCTTTTTGAATAGCCACTCTAACCCCGTACTAATTCAATACATTTGCAGAATTGGTATTCTTTCCGTTAAAAATATTTCTCCTTTCATCCTATTGTTTCAAAATTGTGATTCAATATTTTCAATATTTCAATTATCTTTTTTCTTTTTGCTCTTAGAAATGAAAGTTTTTTTTTCATTCATTCTTGTGATATTTGGATGGTTAACATAATTGCAGTTTTTAGAAATTACATGAAGAATCGAAATAACAAATGATCATGATACAGTTTCACGAATTCAGACTTTTAGCAAAGTATTGTTCTTTTGAAAAATATGATAGAATGTTCTCGAAATTCCAGGTAGAAACCTGACCGTTAGTTAATGCGTTTTCTCAAAATTCTGCATCCCTACTCTTTCACTAGATAACGTCATGTTCTGAAATTCTATTCAGTATAACTCTGTTCGCTCTTTTGAGAGGTTGAAAATCTCGGCGAATTCCTCAGTGTCTTCTCGATCATTGGCAAAATTGTGTGAATTTTTTCATTCAGAATACCGTATCGATAAAATTTGAAAATGATGTTAACTAATGATTGGTACGAGAAGTTGATGTAAGTAGTGTATATTCAGCATGACTTCGAATTAGTTAGTGTAGAAAAAGTTGTTAACATCAAAATATTTTTCATTCAATCAAGTCTCCAGAGAATTTCAGGTTTCTTATATTTCCCACTAATCAATTTTTGAATCTTTTTGAATAGCCACTCTAACCCCGTACTAATTCAATACATTTGCAGAATTGATATTCTTTCCGTTAAAAATATTTCTCCACTCATCCTATTGTTTCAAAATTGTGATTCAATATTTTCAACCCTTCAATAATCAATTATACTCTTTCCCCGTTTTGTTTGCGTCTTGAGATATGAAACAGGCTTATTTCTTTCATTTTTGTGGACTTTGAGTAGCAGAAAATCATTTCGGTTCTTCAAAATTACATGCATATTCAAAATAACAAATAATCATGATACCGTTTCGCGAGAATAGAATTTCAGCAAAGTATTATTCTTTTGAAAAATAGGAAAGAATGTTGTCGAAATTCTAGATTAAATTTGCATAATTGATTTCCTTTTCAATCGAGAATCTTCCAAAACCTATCGTTCGGTTTCTTAATTGTGATTCAATATTTTCAATATTTCAATTATCTTTTTTCTTTTTGCTCTTAGAAATGAAAGTTTTTTTTTCATTCATTCTTGTGATATTTGAATGGTTAACATAATTGCAGTTTTTAGAAATTACATGAAGAATCGAAATAACAAATGATCATGATACAGTTTCACGAATTTAGACTTTTAGCAAAGTATTGTTCTTTTGAAAAATATAATAGAATGTTCTCGAAATTCTAGGTAGAAACCTGACCGTTAGTTAATGCGTGCTCTCAAAATTCTGCATCCCTACTCTTTTAGTAGATAACGTTCTATTCAGTATAACACTGTTCGCTCTTTTGAGAAGTTGAAAATTTCGGCGTATTCCTTAGTGTCTTCTAGATCATTGGCAAAGTTTTGTGAATCTTTTCATTCAGAATACCGTATCGATAAAATTTGAAAATGAGGTTAACTTATGATTGGTACGAGAAGTTGATGTAAGTAGTGTATATTCAGCATGACTTCGAATTAGTTAGTGTAGAAAAAGTTGTTAACATCAAAATATTTTTCATTCAATCAAGTCTCCAGAGAATTTCAGGTTTCTTATATTTCCCACTAATCAATTTTTTAATCTTTTTGAATAGCCACTCTAACCCCGTACTAATTCAATACATTTGCAGAATTGATATTCTTTCCGTTAAAAATATTTCTCCACTCATCCTATTGTTTCAAAATTGTGATTCAATATTTTCAACCCTTCAATAATCAATTATACTCTTTCCCCGTTTTGTTTGCGTCTTGAGATATGAAACAGGCTTATTTCTTTCATTTTTGTGGACTTTGAGTAGCAGAAAATCATTTCGGTTCTTCAAAATTACATGCATATTCAAAATAACAAATAATCATGATACCGTTTCGCGAGAATAGAATTTCAGCAAAGTATTATTCTTTTGAAAAATAGGAAAGAATGTTGTCGAAATTCTAGATTAAATTTGCATAATTTATTTCCTTTTCAATTGAGAATCTTCCAAAACCTATCGTTCGGTTTCTCAATTGTGATTCAATATTTCAATTATCTTTTTTCTTTTTGCTCTCAGAAATGAAAGTTTTTTTTCATTCATTCTTGTGATATTTGAATGGTTAACATAATTGCAGTTTTTAGAAATTACATGAAGAATCGAAATAACAAATGATCATGATACAGTTTCACGAATTTAGACTTTTAGCAAAGTATTGTTCTTTTGAAAAATATAATAGAATGTTCTCGAAAGTCTAGGTAGAAACCTGACCGTTAGTTAATGCGTGCTCTCAAAATTCTGCATCCCTACTCTTTTAGTAGATAACGTTCTATTCAGTATAACACTGTTCGCTCTTTTGAGAAGTTGAAAATTTCGGCGTATTCCTTAGTGTCTTCTAGATCATTGGCAAAGTTTTGTGAATCTTTTCATTCAGAATACCGTATCGATAAAATTTGAAAATGAAGTTAACTAATGATTGGTACGAGAAGCTGATGTAAGTAGTGTATATTCAGAATGACTTCGAATTAGTTAGTGTAGAAAAAGTTGATAACATCAAGATATTTTTCATTTAATCAAGTCTCCAGTGAATTTCATGTTTCTCATATTTCTCACTAATCAATTTTTAAATTTTTTTGAATAGCCACTCTAACCTCGTACTAATTCAATACATTTGCTGAATTGATTCTTTTCGTTGAAAATATTTCTCCACTCATCGCATGGTTTCAAAATTGTGATTCAATGTGTTCAACCCTTCAATAATCAAATAAACTGTTTCTTCCTTTTGTTTGGGTCTTGAAATATAAAATAGGCTTATTTCTTTCATTTTTGTGGACTTTGACTAGAAGAAAATCATTTCGGTTCTTCAAAATTACATGCATATTCAAAATAACAAACAATCATGATACCGTTTCGCGAGAATAGAATTTTAGCAAAGTATTATTCTTTTGAAAAATAGGATAGAATTTACTCGAAATTCTAGGTTAAATTTGCATTATTGATTTCCTTTTCAATTGAGAACATTCCAAAACCTATCGTTCGGTTTCTCAATTGTGATTCAATATTTTCAATATTTCAATTATCTTTTTTTCTTTTTGCCTATCCAAATATGAATTTTTTTTTCATTCATTCTTTTGATCTTTGAATATTTAACATAATTTCAGTTTCTTAAAATTACATGAAGAATCGAAATAACAAATAATCATGATACAGTTTCACGAATATAGACTTTTAGCAAAATATCATTATTTCGAAAAAAAAAAGATAGAATGTTCTCGAATCTCCAGGTAGAAACCTGACCGATAGTTAATGAGTTTTCTCAAAATTCGGCATCCCATCTCTTTTAGTAGATAACGTTCTATTCAGTATAACTCTGTTCGCTCTTTTGAGAAGTTGAAAATTTTGGCGAAATCCTTAGTGTCTTCTAGATCATTGACAAAGTTTTGTAAATTTTTTCATTCAGAATACCGTATCGATAAAATTCGAAAATGAAGTTAACTAATAATTGGTACAAGGAGTTGATGTAAGTAGTGTATATTCAGCATAACATCGAAATATTTTTCATTTAATCAAGTCTCCAGTGAATTTCAGGTTTCTTATATTTCCCAATAATCACTTTTCAAATTTTTTTGAATAGCTACTCTAACCCCGTACTAATTCAATACATTTGCAGAATTGATATTCTTTTCGTTGAAAATATTTCTCCACTTATCGTATTGTTTCAAAATTTTGATTCGATATTTTCAACCCTTCAATAATCAAATAAACTGTTTCTTTTTTTTGTTTGCGTTTTGAAATATAAAACAGGCTTATTTCTTTCATTTTTGTGGACTTTGACTAGCAGAAAATCATTTCGGTTCTTCAAAATTACATGCATATTCAAAATAACAAATAATCATGATACCGTTTCGCGAGAATTACATTACATTACTCAGATTATAAACTTTTAGCAGAGTATTAATCTTTCGAAAAATAAGATAGAATGTTCTCGGAATTCTAGGTTGAATTTGCATAAACGATTTCCTTTTCAATTGAGAACATATCGAAACTTATCCTATGGTTTCTTAATTGTGATAAGATATTTTCAACTTATTCAATATTTCAATTATCACTATCTTTTCTCTTTTGGCTCTTTCAAATATAATTTTTATTCATTCATTCGTGTGAACTTTGAATGGTTTACATTTTTTCAGTTTTTCAAAATTACATGCAGAATCAAAATAGCCAAGAATCATTATACTGTTTCACGAATATGGATTTTTCGCGAAATATTATTGTTTCGAAAATAAGATGAAATATCTTTTAATTTCCCAGTTGAATTTGCAGTTTCGTATCTTTTGAACTAAGGAACATCTAAAAATCTCAAGGTATGGTTGCATGATTGTGATTCTATATTTTCAACAATTCTGATATTTCAATCATCACATTCTTCATCTTGTTAGCTTTTCCAACTATGAAGCTGTACTTATTATTTCATTTTTGTGGACAAAATTTTTAAATTCTCTCGAATCGTCACTCTAACCCCGTACTAATTCCATACATTTGCAGAATCAATTTTTTTTATTAACAATATTTCTCCACTCATCGTATGGTTTCAAAATTGTGATTCAATATTTTCAACCCTTACATAATCAAATAAACTCTTTCTTCTTTTCTTTTGCTTTTGGAAATATAAAACAGGCAAATTTCTTTTTTTTTTGTGGACTTTAGCTAGTAGAATATTATTGCAGTTCTGCAAAATTACATGCAGATTCAAAATAACGAGTGATCATGATACCGTTTCGCGAGAATAGAATTTTAGCAGAGTATTATTCTTTAAAAAAATAGGATAGAATGTTCTCGAAATTCTAGGTTAAATTTGCATAATTGATCCATTTTTCAATTGAGAACCTTTCAGAACCTATCGTATGGTTTCTCAATTGTGATTCAATATTTTCAACTCATTCAGTATTTCAATTATCACTTCCTCCTCTTGCTCTTCCAAATATGAATTTTTTTTTCATTGATTCTTGTGATCTTTGAATAGTTAACATAATTTTAGTTTCTCAAAATTACATGCAGAATCAAAATAACAAATAATCATGTTACACTTTCACGAATTTAGACTTTTAGCAAAGTATTATTCTTTTGAAGAATATGATAGAATGTTCTCGAAATTCCAGGTAGAAACCTGATCGATAGTTAATGCGTTCTCTCAATATTCTGCATCCCTACTTTTTCACTAAATGAAGTTCAGAAATTTTATTCAGTATAATTCTTCCGAATAAAAATTTTTTTTTCATTCATTCTTGTGAACTTTGAATAGTTAACATAATTTCTGGTTTTCGAAATGACATGCAGAATTAAAATAACCAAAAATCATTATACTGTTTCACAAATATATATTTTTCGCGAAATATCATTTTTTTGAATATAAGATGGAATGTCCTCTAAATTCTCAGTTGAATTTGCAGTTTTGTATCTCTTAAACTCAGAAACATCTAAAAAACTCAAGGTATGGTTGCATAATTGTGATTCAATATTTTCAACAATTCTGATATTCCAATCATCACATTCTTCATCTTGTTTGCTTTTCTAACTATAGAGCTGTTTTCAATAGGATACATTTAAAAACATATCATAATGTCTCATAGCTCTTATTCAATCTGAATGACTGACTCTCCTCTGAACACGAGTTTTTGGACTGCTGCTTGAAATCGAACTAATTGATTACGGTAGTGATATAATGGAGTAGATCATGGATTACCACTTCGAGGTCAAAAAATAGACGAGATCCGATCAAGTTTGCGACACCGATGATGAAATTCGATTCTCGCTGAATTCCTTATTTTTGTGCCTATCTCCTTTTTACGTACATCAATTTTTTGTTGCTCTTTGTATTGTTTGGCAGTCATGTACCTGTTGAGCCTAATATTAACCCATTCGTTATTTACAGGGAACGCCGGCGGGAGCAGGAAAAACAGTTGAGAGCCAGGATGCAAGAAAATACGGGAGGTACACCACTAGTGCTTCCCCCCCTCTTCGGAAATCCAGTTAAGGTGAGCTTTGAACCCTTTATTACATATTTTTACAAATAACCACTGATGTGCTTTCGAGAAATTCATTGTGTTTTTCGATGAGTCCTATCAGTTTCAAGTACCCTTAGTGATATATTCCAGGGTGTTAGTATTATCACCTTCTAGGAAGAACTGCTCACATCAGGATAAAAACAGAAAGAGCTGTTGATGTATTTACCGTCTGATCTCTCACCTTCTTGAAATGTGACCCAGTCTCACAACGGCCCCTTATGAAATCATCCTTCCGTGCATATTTCAATACCCAATCGAAAGTGTATTTTTCAGAATGTCAAAACAAATACTCACGTATTTCTCATGACCAATTTCCACACATTATATCGATCCATTTTCCACAAGCACGAAAGGTTCTGTGAAATGCAAAAAAAGAGATTCAGAACATCTTAGCGCCCATCAGATGGTATCCAATTTGAATATAAAATGGGCCTATGACCCACAATCCGGGATTGGGGATTCTTAAACGCACCTTTTTTAGTTTCGATCCGCCAGTCAGTATTTGTTCTATCATC